>NW_006922384.1:657887-672854 GCF_000298275.1 Orycteropus afer afer | reverse complement strand
TCTTTACTTGGAGATGCTACATTTAATATTCTAATATATAGAATTAATAATGTGTAGTTTATATATACATTTAGTAGTCACTTTCAATAGGAAACACTGTTAACCTTTATAGGATGAGGATGAGGTTGACATAAACTTCAGTAATCAAGAGACAACACTCTTTAATGAAGAATTTTATCAGTCAAAATGCCAGAAGCACTTCCATTGAGAAACAATGATTACTCTGTCAAATTCATATGTCCAATATGATTGTGCTATAATTCAGTCCTGCTTCATAACTATAAATTTTCTGCATTGTTATTATTGTTAGGTACCACTGAGTAGGCTCCAATTCATAGTTACCCTATGTACAGCAGAATGAAACACTGCCTGATCTTGTACCTAACAACATTAGTATTGCATCATAATTTATGCTTTGAAAAAAAAAGTTTTTTTTTTTTCCTTCTGTTTTTTTTTTTTCCTTCTGTATATAGTATTTACCTAGTCCTCTAATTGTTGATCAAAAAAAATATATATATATATTTATGTTGCTGTTGTTGTGAGGTGCCCTTGAGTTGGCTCTGACTCATAGCAACCCTATGAAGAAGGAAATACTGCTTGGTCTTGCACAAGCCTCACAATCCTTGCTGTATCTGAGCCCATTGTTGCAGTCACTGTGTCAATCCATCTGGTCAATGGTCTTCCCTTTTTTGCTGACCCTCTACTTTACCTAGCCTGATATCCTTCCTCGGAGAATGGTCCCTCTGACAACATGACCAAAGTAGGTGAGATGAAGTCTGACCATTCTCACTTCCAAGGTGCATTCTGCCTGCACTTCTTCTGGTACAGATTTCTTCATTCTTCTGTCAAAAACTCACTGCTGTGGAGTTGTTCCTGACTCATAGTGAACCCTCCTTGGATTTCCAAGGTGGTATCTCTAGTGCCTAGGCATTTGACTGCTAACCAGAAGGCTGGTCATCCAAACCCTTCAGCCATTCCTCAAAGGAAGATTGGGCAATCTACTTCCATAGTGATACCACCTCAGAAACCCAAGGAGGGATCACTATGAGTCAGGTTGACTCGATGGCACATAACAACAAAATCTTTATAGAAGTAGACTGCCCAATCTTCCT
Organism: Orycteropus afer afer; assembly: GCF_000298275.1. Classification (NCBI taxonomy): domain Eukaryota; kingdom Metazoa; phylum Chordata; class Mammalia; order Tubulidentata; family Orycteropodidae; genus Orycteropus; species Orycteropus afer. The sequence continues at coordinate 671,742 of NW_006922384.1, read as the reverse complement.
TCTGAGGAGTATTCTTCTGGCAGTCTATGGTATTTTCAGTATTCTCCACCAACACCACAATTAAAATCCATCAATTCTTTTTTGGTCTTCCTTATTCATTATCCAGCTTTCACATGCTTATGAGGTGATGGAAAATACCTTGGTCTGGGTTAGGTGCACCTTAGTCCCCAAAGTGACATTTTTGCTCTTCAACACTTTAGAAGTCTTTTGCAGCAGATTTGCCCAATGCAGTACGATGTTTGATTTCTTGACTGCCATTTCCATGGGTGTTGATTGTGGGTCCAAGTACAATGAAATCTTTGACAAGTTCAACCTTTTTTCCATTTATTGTGATGCTGATTAAATCCTGCAGCTGTGAAGATTTTTGTTTTATTTGTTGAGATGTAATCCATGCTGCAAACTGTAATCTTTAATCTTCATCAGTAAGTACTTCAAGTCATCGTCACTTTCACCAAGCTTGTTGTGTTGTCTGCATATTGCAGGTGGTTAATGAGTCTTCTTCCAATCCTGATGCTGCTTTGTTCTTCATATGGTATGATTCAGAGCATGAAGTTTCATAATTTATGTTTATGATCTTATAGAAATAAAGCAAGGTAGGTTTGAACCACCAACCTTCTGGTTAGTAGTCAAATGTCTTCGGTACTGTGCCATCAAAAAAAATAAAAATAAAAATAACCTCACTACCGTTGAGTCAATTCTGTCTCATAGCAGCCCCTCCTTGGATTTCCAAGGCGGTATCTCTATGGAAGTAGATTGCCCAGTCTTCCTTTCAAGGAGTGGCTGGTGGGTTTGAACCACAGCCTTCTGGTTAGTAGTCAAATATCTTTGGCACTACACCACCAGAGCTTCCATGACACCAGAGCTCCTATTATAAGTAATACTTAATATAAAGCCAAATCCACTGAGTTGATTCCAATGCATAGCAATTGTATACGACAGAATAAAACTGCCCCTTAGAGTTTCCAAGGCTGTAATCTTTATGGAAGCAGACTGCCACATCTTTCTACTGCTGAGTGACTGGTGAGTTTGAAGTATCAAAATTTCAGTTAGCAGCAAAGTGCTTTAGCCACTCCACCACCAAACTCCTTATAGAAATAATGCCAAACCCACACCATCAAGTCAGTTCTCACTCGTAATGACTCCCTTTGGATTTCTGAGGCAGTAAATCTTTGTAGAAGTATATTGCCCTGTCTTCCTTCCATGGAGTGGCTGGTGGCTTTGAACCAACAATCTTATGGTTAGCTTGTTGTTGTTGTTGTTATGTGCCGTCGAGTCGGCCCCGACTCATAGCGACCCCTCCTTGGGTTTCCGAGGCAGTGTCGCTACGGAAGTAGGATTGCCCAAACTTCCTTCCGAGGAGTGGTTGTTGGGTTTGAACCACCAGCCGTCTGGTTAGCAGGCAAGTGTCTTAGCCACTGTGCTACTGGCACTGCACCACCAAAGCTCCTTGTAGAAGTAATAGGTACAAAAAAATATACATATTTTCTCAGAGGTAACTTCTGAAATGATTTGTGTTTTCACTTCTGTTGATACTATAATAAAGCAGTATAATGAGTTTACACATTTATTTCTTGATTTCTCAAATATGTAATTGTATTATGGGCATAATCATTAAGAAAAATATGTTTACCCATTTAAATTCTAACACCATTCTCTTTATTCAATCTACCATATTTAGAAAAATTACTGAGTTTTCTAGTAATTATCTTGGTGATATTAAATAAAACACTCTCAATCTACTTACCCTCTTTTTTCACTACTATCTTTGTGCATCAAACTTCAAAACTTGGTTAAATCCAATGGCTTACCTAGCTACTCATAATTAAATGATGACTGGTCCTTGAGAAAGCTAAGAGTGAAGTAGCTTGAAAGTGAAAATTTTCTGGGGTACACAGCCTTAAAATTTTGTGATTTTTATCTCCATAAACCTCAAGACTTTCACCCTAAAAATCCAGGAAAGAATCTCTGTATGATTGGATAGGGGGAGGGAAATACACCTAGATATCTCCATAACAAACTCTAAACTCCAGGCAAACAAAATTTACAGGAGCCATCCCAATTAGGGCAATGGCATTTTCCCAACTCCCACCTCCTTAGCCTTTCTTTCTTAACTAAGGGTGAGAAAGGAAGCTAAAACACTTGTGAATGCCACATACACACTAGAAGAAGAAGTTTTGATCATAAGACCATAATTTCCTCTGCCACACATATTACCACCACGTCAAGAGGGCACTTATATAAATATGGTTTACAGATAACAGTGCTGCATAACATAAACTCTATCTAAGGAAGAATTCTGATGAGAACTCAATTACAATTATAGACAAGAAACTAGTAGAATTTGAAGCTACTGGCACCTTCAGTGAAAGAAAATATTAAACACAGAACAATTCTGAGACAGATTAACATAAAACCCCAATAACATTTAAATAAACATTTACCTCAGTTCCTATTACCTAATACACCCTGTCTGACTTTCAACAAGAAAATTACAAAGCATGCTAAAAGATAATAGAAAATAAAGTCTGAAGAGATAAGGCAAGTATCAGAACAAGACTCAAATATGACACAAATGCTGTAATTGGCAGAGGGAATTTAAAATAATTATGGAGGATTTCAAATATACTAGGTACTACGCAGGATAAAAGACTTGATAATTCACTCCCATAAAGATAACAGAGTTGAAAGCCGTATATTGTTGTTCTTGATAGGTGCCACCAAGTCAGCTCTGACTTATACCAACTCTCTATATAACAGAATAAAACACTGCCTGATCCTGCACCATCCTCACATTAATTACTGTAGTTGAGCCCATCATTGCGCCCACTGCATAAATCCATCTCACTGAGAACCTTCCCCTTTTGCACTGACGCTCTACTTTATTGAGCATGATATCTTTCTCTGTGATATCATGATCCCATCTGACAATGTGCGCAAAGTACCTGAGATGAAGTGTGGCCATTTTCACACCTAAGGAACATTTTTACTGTGCCTCTTTCAGGAGAGAATTATTCTTTATTCCAGTAGTCATGATATTTTTGGTATTCTTTGCCAACACCACATCCAAATGCATCAATTATTCTTCTGTCATTTTCATTGCCCAGATTTCATAGGCATTATGAGGCAGGAAAGAGAGGGTACACTGGGGACAACAAAAACCACAAGATCCAGGTAAGGGGTGGGTGACACAATCCACCCCCCCAGAGTCAGGAAAGGGGGAGAATGCCAGGGATGACAAAGTGGCAGGATCCAGGTAGGAATCAGGTAAGGGAAAGATGTAGAGGTTTCCAACAAATAAGGGATATGAACTTGTCTGTCAATTTGTCATACTGTGGTGACTTGCATGTTGCTGTGAGGTTTAAGGCTGTGCCATCAGTGTTTCAAATGCCAGAAAGGTGGCACATGGTGCACAAATTTTAGTGCAGCTTATAGACTGAGATGGGCTAGGAATAAGGAAGAAGCCATCCACTTCTCAAAGAATTGGCCAGGGAAAACCTTATGAATAGCAAAGAAACACTGTCTGATACATTATTGGGCAACATTATGAATAGCCTGGAAACATTATCTGATACAGTCCAGGAAGACAAGCCCCTCAGGTCAGAAGGGACTCAAAATATGACTGGGAAAGAGCTGCCTCATCAGAGTAGAATCAGCCTTAATGATATGGATAAAGTATTTTTTTTTTTTTTTTTTTTTTTTTTTGATCACTGGTGAATGGAATGCAAAAGTTGGAAACAAACAAGAATCACTAGTAGTTGCAAAAATTTGCCTTGATTGCAGAAATAATGCTGGAGATCGCATGACAGAATTTTGCAAGACCAATGACATATTAATTGCAAATATCTTTTGTCTACAACCAAAAGGCATCTATACATGTATACTTCACCAGATGGAGTTCACAAGAATAAGATTGACTATATCTGTGGCAAGAGGCTATGGAAAGGCTCAATATCTTCAGCCAAAACCAGGCCAGGAGCTGATTGTGGAATAGACCATCAACTGCTCATATGAAAGCTAAACTTGAAGTTGAAGGCAATTGAAACAATACTGTAAGAGCCAAAATACGACCTTGAACATATTCCTCCTGAATTTAGAGACCATCTAAAGATTATATTTGATGCATTGAACAAAAATAAGCGAAAACCAGAAGAAATGTAGGATGACATCAAGAACATCATCCATGAAGAAAAGCAAGAGGTCATTTAAAATATGAGAAAGAAAGAAAAGACCAAAATGGATATCAGAAGAGACTCTGAAACTTGCCCTTGAGTGAAGAGTAGCTAAAGCAAATGGAAGAAATTACAAGATAAAAGAGCTGAACAGAAATTTTCCAAGAGCAGCTTGAGAAGACAAAGCCATTTGCTATAATGAAATGTGCAAAAACCTGGAGTTAGAAAACCAAACGGGAAGAACACACTTGGAATTTTTCAAGCTCAAAGAACTGAGGAAAAAAAATTAAGTGTTAAGTTGCAATATTGAAAGATTCTAAGGGCAAAACATCGAATGATACAGGAAACATCAAAAGAAGATGGAAGGAATACATAGAGTCACTGTACCAAAAATAACTGGTCAATCTTCATCCATTTCAGGAGGTGACATATGTTCAAGAACCAATGGTATTGAAGGAAGAACTCAAATCTTCACTGAAAGTATTGGCAAAGAAGGCTCCAGGAATTGATGGAATACCCATTGATATGTTTCACCAAACAGACGTCCTGATGGAGGCACTCAATAGGCTATTCCAAGAGATTTGGAAGACAGCTATCTGACTAACTGACTGGAAGAGATCCATATTTGTACCCATTCCAAAGAAGGGTGATCCCTCAGAATGTGGAAATTATCCAAAAATATCATTAATATTGCATGGATTAAAATCTTACTAAAGATAATTCAAAAATAGTTGCAGCAGTGAATTGACAGAGAACTTCCAGAAATGCAAGATGGATTCAGAATAGGACATGCAACAAGAGTTATAATTGTTGATGTCAGATGGACATTGGCTCAAAGCAAAGACTACCACAAAGATGTTTACTTGTGTTTTATTTACTATACAAAAGCATTTGATTGTGTGGATCATAACAAATTGTGGATAATATTGAGAAGAATGGGAATTCCAGAACACTTAATTGTACCCATGAGGAACCTGTACGTAGACCAAGAGGCTGTCTTTTGATCAGAAAAAGGGGACACTGTGTGGTTTAAAATCAAGAAGGGAGTGTGTCAAGGTTGCATCCTTTCACCACACTTTTTCTATCTGTATGCTGAGCAAATAATCTGAGAAGCCTGGACTATATGAAGAAGAATGTGGCATCAGGATTGAAGGAAGAATCATTAACAATCTGCCATACACTGGCAACACCAGTTTGCTTGCTGAAAGTGAGGATGACTTGAAGCACTTACTGATAAAGATTGAAGAATACAGTCTGCATATGGATTATCTCTCAATGTAAAGAAAACAAAAATCCTCACAATTGTACCTATAAGCAGCAACACGATAAATGGAGAAAAGATTGAAGTTTTCAAAGAGTTCACATTGCTTGGTTCTAAAATTGACACCAATGGAAACAGCCATCAGGGCATTAGATGAGGTATAACACTTGGCAAATTGGCTGCAATAGACCTCTTTAAAGTGCTGAAGAGCAAAGATATCTCCTTGAGGACCAAGGTGAGCCTGACACACACCATGGTATTTTTAGTCATCTCATATGCATGCCAGAGCTGACAATAAATAAGGAAGACTGAAGAAGAGTTGATGCTTTTGAGTTGCTATTGAAGAATACTGAAAGTACCATGGACTGCTAAATGAACTAACAGATCCAACCTGGAAGAAGTACAGCCGGAATGCTCTTTGGAAGTGAGAATGGCTGGACTTTGTCTCACATACTTTGGTCATATCAGAAGGGACCATTCCCTGGAGAAGTACGCCATATTTGGTAAGGTGGAGGGGTGGTCTATGAAAGAGGGGAAGGCCCTCAACAAGGTGGATTGACAGTGGCAGTGGATAGGGACCCAAATATATCAAGGATCGTGGAGCTGGTGCAAGACTAGACAATGTTTCATTCTGCTCTGCATAGGTTTGCTGTTAGTCAGAGATGACTTGGTGGCATCTAACAACAACAAAAACAAATGAGGATGTTGAAAGCACCATGACTTGGGTCAGTCATATCTTAGTGTTCAAGGTGACATCTTGGCACTTCAATGTTTTAAAGAGCATATTTGCTCATTGTAATAAGTCATTTGATCTCCTGACTGCTGCTTCCATGGGGGTTAATTGTGATATCCTTGACAATTTGAATCATTTCTCCATTCATCATGATGCTGCTTATTGGTCTAGTTGTGGAGATTTTTGTTCTTCTGTTGAAGTGTAATCCATACTTCAACACACACACACACACACACACACACACACACATATATATATATATATACTTCACCAAGAGCTTAAGGAAGCCACAAACAGAATCAATAAGAAGATAGGAAAAATAGACAATTAAAAGTCACATAAAAACAACAGTTAGAAATCCAGAAGATGAACACTAAATTTGCAGATATAGACTACAGAGTGGAAGGACAAAAGAGTAGAGACTAGAACTGGCTGAAGAACACATTCCCCAACTAGAAGACAAATCCCTTGAAACCAGCCTATATGAATTAAAAAACAGAACAAAGATTTAAGAGAAATGAAAAAAAAACCTAAGAGTTATATGGGATGATATTAAAAGAAACAACATACACCTCATTGAAATACCAAAACAAGAGGAGGCAAAAAACAAAAAAACAAAAAGCAAAACAAAACAAAACAAAAAAAAAAACACTGAGAAAATTGTGGAAAACTTGCTAACAGAAAATTTTCCCCATATCATGAAGGAAGAAAAGATATCAGTCTAAGAAACTGCAGTGTAATAAATTACATAATGTGGCTTTTCTAGTCATAAGCATTGTAAACTCTGTGGTGGAGTGAGCAATGGAGTAGCTCCTGATTGTTAAAGTTATCGACCTGGGGTATTTATGTTGGGTGTAGCATCAAGTAAATTTCTGAGGAATTCTCTCTGTCTCAGGTATATAGAATTGTGATTATGGAATTGGTTATTTTGACCAGTCTATCAGGCTCAAAAGGACCTTTCATAGAAGCAGGAGGACTCTCTCTGACAGCTGTCTGAGAAAGATGTGCTGCTGAGAGAAACAGGCTCATGAGAGACACACACATGCTGAGAAAGAGATGTGAGAGAAATGCACTGCTGAGAGAGAAACTTAGAGGCACACTCAACTGAGAGAGAGACACACACTGAGAGAAAGAGACTGCTGGCTGCTAAGTGAGATGGCTGGCCTCAAGAGAATGAGTGCATTTCTGAACTTGAATTGTAGCCTGTGCTTCCCTAATAAACCCTAAAATTTGGGAGTTCTGTGTGGCCACTGCAGTGAATTATCAAACCCAGTAGAGAGGTGGTGGGTGCTGCAGGAGGAACGGTTAGTGCCAGGGTTGATGGAAGGGCTGGAGGGAGGCAGTATGTCTGAGTTATCAGGAATAGGACTTGGGCTGCTTATGGTGATTCTGTCTTCCTCTTTTGGGGTTAGAGGAGGTCAGAAGATGTAGCTTCCCTGCCCTTTGGCAGCAGGTGTCAGAAGTGGGATTTGTTGCAGTGGTTCCAAACTCATAGAAGCATGAGATTTTGTAAAAGAAAGAAGGAAGGGACCTGGGAAGAGAAATTTTGGATTATTAGATGGTTACTTTGGTTGGTGTTACCTATTAAAGGAGATAATTGATTCAGAGTCTAGGGCTTTTGGTTACACCCAGCCAAAAGTCCAAGGCCATATACATAGTATGGGAAGTTAATCAAGGTGAAAAGATGAAACTGCAATGTCTTAAAAAGGATTATGTGTTTGTTTGAATATACTATGCGTATTGAATATTCTCTTACTTGCTTGTACATTAGAAATGATTATGGGATGTGGATAACAGAGAGTGTGTAAGTCCACCTTCAGCTGATACTTGATTGGATATGGTAAAAAGGGTAAAATAATTTTCCCAGCAGAAACACAGGCTTTTGTTTCAAGCACTGTGTGTAGAGTATTAGGGGCTTAAATAGAATACCTGTGCCCCAACCAGAACTACCGAGGGAACAGAAGATCTGTGTTTGAAGGCAGGACCTACAGAGACAAAAAATGACTGCTTGGATTTTTTGAATTTCAAGCAAGCAGATTGGTTTTGGGTGCATTGAGACAGGAAAGTCATGGTCCATGACAGAAACCCTTTACAAGACTGAAAGTTAAAGGAAACCAGCAAATATTAGGCTTTTATACTACTTACGTATGACCACCTGGGTCCACTTGAGTGGAAATGAGGGAATTGCAGCAAAGAAGAAATAACCTGAGTTTGGTACTCTTTGACCTTGGTCACAGAGGTTGGGGATGAGAGGAAGAGCTGGCTTGTCTGAAGTACAAAGAATTATTAGCCTACAGTCACTGAAATAGTCCCTGAGAACTGGGGTATGAGAGAAGGTGCTGACTGGTCAGAAGTGAAGGGAAGAGTGTGATTCCCAACCCTGGCAGCTTGTACCCATGACCTAGCTGGGATGACTAGGGTTGAACTGGCCAGAGTCCAACCAAATGAAGAGGAAGATGTTTGACACTAAGCTGGTGTTAAGTTGCTGTAATTTAATGGCTTGTGCTGGCCTGGACTTTGCTTGTTTATGGATGCAGATACCTAAAGTTTCCAAGCAGAAGAAAAGATTCTTCAGTGAGAAAGGAACATGTTTGTCTCTTCACAGTACTCGTTTGATAGGGAATGGCAAATTAGAAATTGGCTATCTAAAATGGGGAAGATAAAGTCATGAAGTGGCTGGCTTACACACTTTCACGGATGTGGTTATTCTTAAACTGATGGTGAAAGGGATGTTAATTTTTGATGTATAAAGAGAATAATGGCTACAAAAGCCAGGGGATGGCCTGCAGTGTAGTAAATTAACTAGTCTGACTTTTCTAGCCATAGTCTTTGTAAACTCTGTGGTGGATTTTGCCATGAACAATGGAGTAGCTCATGATTGTTAAAGTTATCCACCTGGGTATTTCCGTTGGGTACAGCACCAAGTAATTTTCTGATAAGTTCTCTTTTTCTCAGGGGTATAGAATTCTGATATTGAGATTGGTTATTTTGGTCAGTCTGCCAGGCTCAAACGGAGCCCCTCCCCCTTGAGGAAAAAGGAGTATCTCTGATTGTTGGCTGAGAAAGATGTACTGCTGAGAGAAACACACTCCTGAGAGACACACACACAGTCTGAGAAGGAGATATGAGAGAAATGCACTGCTGAGAGAGAGAGACTTGGGAGATATTTGCTACTGGGAATGAGAGAAACATGGTAGACACACACTGCTGAGAGAGAGACTGCTGGTTGCTAAGTGAGATGGTTGGCCATGAGAGAATGAGTGCATTGCTGAAATTCTGTTTCTTTCCTGATAAACCCCATAATCTGTGAGTTCTGTGTGGCCACTGTAGTGAATTATCAAACCCAGAAGAGAAGTGGTGGGTGCTGTGGGAGGAAAGGTTGGTGCCTCGGTTGGTGAAAGGGCTGGAAGGAGGCAGCATGTCTGGCCTTTCAGGAATAGGCCTTGGGCTGCTTATGGTGATTCTGTCTTCCTCTTGTGGGGTTAGAGGAGGTCAGAAGATGTGGTGTCTCTGCCCCTTTGGCAGAAAAGAACCCAAGAGAAAGTCATGAAGATATATCACTATCAAACTCTCAAAAATCATAGACAAAGAAAGAATCATGGGAGCAGCTTGGGAAAGATGAAATGCCACCTACAATGGACAAGCAATAAAACTAAGTTCTGATTATTCAGCACAAACCATGCAGGCAAGAAAGCAATAGGATAGCATATATAAAACCATGAAGGAAAAGAACGTCCAACCAAGAATTCTATGTTCAGCCAAATTGTTCCTTAAGTATTAGGGTGAAATCAAGACACTTTCAGACAAACAGAAATTAAGGGAATTTGTAAAAACCAGATCAAACCTACAAGAAATTCTAAAGGGTGTCCTTACAATAGAGAGCTCACAACAGAAAACAGCAAATTAAAATCAGGACACTTGGCATCACCACTTAGGAACCGCACCAGAAATAGATGCTCAAAATAAGCTCATAAAATGTTGTACACAGTATGAAAAGGGAGTCAATCTGCAGACAACACCAGCAACAAAGCAAATAGAGGTAACAAAGCTTTAATTAAAAACCTTCCAAACGGAGAGGAATAAAGGGCAATGGCTTTATAGAACTGATTGTTACAAACTTAAGGAGATAAAATTTTATTTCAGGGTAAGCACAAAGAAAAGTAACAATCTCTCTAAGCAAATTCAAAAAAGAGGAATAACACATGGGCTCAGTAAACACAAAACCAACAATAATGAATAAAAGAGAAGAAACACCTGATGACAAAATGAGCTCAGCACAGAAATATATTTGGAACAGGGAAATCACCAACAACACAACAAAAAACACAGTAGAATGACAGCAGGAGATTCCTACCTATCACTAATTGGGAGCTCTGGTGGCATTGCACCTAAGGCATTTGACTTTTAATCAGAAGAGTATTGGGTCAAAACCACTAGCCACTCCTTGGAAGGAAGACTGGGCAATCTACTTAGGTACAGATACTGCCTCAGAAACCCAAAAAAGGGTCACTATGAGTTGGAATGGACTAAATGTGCCAACTACTATTCCTGTTCAGAACTCTCAGAAAAGTAGGGATAGAAGAATAAAAGATAAGATCCTCAACATAATAAAGGACATACACGGAGAGATGACAACCAACATTATTATTGATGAAGAAAGACTCTAAGCATTCCCCATGTGAATGGGAATGAGATAAGGATGACTTCTATCACAACTTCTGTTTAACACTGTATTGGAAGTTATAGGCAGGGCAATAAGGCAAGAAAGAGAAATAAAAGGCATTAAATTGACAAAGAGGAAGTAAAGCTCTCTAGTTGCAGATGACATGATTCTATATGTAGACAACCCAAAAGACTCAGAAAAAAAAAAAAAAAAAAGTTAAACTAAAAGAAAGGTTCAGCAAAGTGGCAGGATACAAGGCCAACATACAAAAATCAGTTGAATCCCTCTACATTAGCAAAGGGACCTCTGAAAAGGAAATAAAGAAAATAATACTATTTACAATAACTACTCAAAAGTTAAACTATCTAGGCATAAATCTTACCAGAGCCACAAAAGATCTATACAAAGAAAACTAAATGATAAAAATTAAAACAACAATGAGATATCATCTCACCCCAGCAATAATAGCAAAGTTCAACAAGACAGAAAACAACAAATGCTGGTGAGGTTGCAGAGAGATTGGAACCCTCATGCACTGCTGGTGGGACTGCAAAATGATAAAACCATTGTGAAAAATGGTGTGGCATTTCCTTAAAAAAATGGAAAACAGAAATACCATTTGACCCAGCAATTCTATTAATAGGACTATATACTAAAGAGGTGAGAGGCAGCACATGAACAGTCATATGCGTGCCTATGTTCACTGCAGCACAATTAACTATAGCAAAGAGATGGAAGCATCATAAATGCCCATCAACAGATGAATGGATAACCAAACTATAGTACATTCACACAGTGGAATACTATGCTACATCAAAGAATAATGAAGAATACACAAATCATCTTACAATATGAATGAATTTGGAGGATATATGCTGAGTGAAATAAGTAAATCACAGAAGGACAAATATTGTATTAGTTCATTTTGTCAAAAGTCAAGGAAAAGTTTACTTAGGGAAGAAAACTCATTTTGTAGGTTACCGGGGTTGGGATGGAAGGGGAGGGAAAAATTCTGACTAGTTGTGGGTCATATGTTGGTTTTGGTGAAGGGAGGGATGGTATGGAAAAAGTCTGACCAGCATTATATTCCCCACAGGGATGATCAGGTACACAACACAGAACAGGAAAGCAATCAACTACATATAGTTCCAAGCCTGGTATTCCCGGTAGGAGAAAGAAGGGGGGATGGTACTGGGTATTATTGGTAGAAGTCATTCTCCTAGCAAGTATCATTAAATTCCTATAAGGAAGGAAAGATCTCATTTTCTTTGATATCTTCTCTTATCAAGGTCCTGTAGAGATGGAAAGACCACTAATCAGCATGCTGGAGGTAATGGTAGAATTAATCAAACTTCCAAATTGGAGATGCTCTTCTTTCAAAATGATAACAGAACAATCCTCTCAGTACCTGTTATTCTATGAGCTCCATCATAGAAACTATTGCCTCAGGCATTATTTTTTATTTAATTATTTTAATTTTAAAGTCTGAGATCTTTGGAGGAACTAGTAATACTTCAAAATGAATGTAAAAATAAATATTTACATATTTTAGAATCCTTCCTTATTTTTTTTTTTTAAATATCCCCTTTGTACTTTTAAAAAATTTCCCATCTAGTGGTTCACAAAGTGTAGTCTTGGCCCCTAATCACTCTTTGGTTCTGGAATTGGACTCACTGACTTGGCTTAACTTTCACCAAAATATAGACAAGGCTTTGAGCTGAAAAATTACACTAGGAAGATGAACTCCTTAGAACAATCAGCCAAGGCAGATCAGCAGGGCAGGGTATCCTCAGGGAGAGAGCTAAGGAAGCAGGAATACATAGGTAAGGGCATAGGGAAAAAGTTAACACAGCGAGGAAATGGGAAGAGAGCTGTTACATTGTGTAGATAGTAATCAGTGTAACAAAACAAAATGTGAAATAACAGTTAATGGAAAATGAGTCTGCTCTGTAAACTTTCACCCAAATCACAATAAAAAGTTAAAAGAAAGAAAGAGAGAGAGAGAGGAACAGAGAGATAAAGAAAGAGAAAGAAAGAAGGAAATAAAGAAAAGAAAGAAAGAAGGAAGGAAAGAAGAAGGAAGAAAGAAAGTATGATCTTCAAACCTCTGGGAGCTCCCAAGACTCTTTCAAGGAGTCCACAAAATCAAAACTATTTTCACAATAAGGCCTTATATTCCCTTTTCACTCTCATTCTCTCATGAGTACATCAGGGATTTTTCTGGAGGCTATCTGAGATATATCATAGTAGGTAAAATGCAGATGTAAATAGGAGATTCCAGCCCTCTTCTATTAAATCAGACTTTACAGAGATTTTCAAAATGTAAAACAATGTCATTCTTTTAATTATTTTTGAAAATATAGTTATTTTAAAAGAAACATGTAATTTAAGTTTATATATAAAGTGTTGATCAGTGTTATTTTTAATTAGTAAAAAGTTTCTAAATTCTCAAAAAAAAATTATGATGATAATACAATAATACTATTAACACCTATAACATTAAAAATATAATGATTTGGATGACATTAATCCATTAATTGAAAGACAAACGGTGCCAGAAATCACACAAGGAAATTGAGATAACATGAATAACTCCATAGCTATTAAACACATTAAATCACTAAGTAAAAATCTTCCTCACCATATCATTGTTAATGGAGCCTGACAATTCATCAGAGAAAGGATGGTCCTTCAAGCAAATGGGTCTGGAATAATTGAATGTCCATAAGGGAATAAGAAAAAAAAAAAATGAAGATAAACATGCACCTTGTAACTTTCACAAAAATTAAATCAAAATCAACCTTAAATCTAAATATCAACTTCTAAAATCAAATGAGTAAAATCAAAGGTCATTTGGGTTTTGTGATGAATTTTAGATACAACACCAAGAGCTGTACCTGTGAGAGAAGAAAATGATAAGTTGGAGTCTATACAAATTTGAAAATTTGTCATCTCAAAAGATATAGTTAAGACAATAAAGTCAAGTCACATCCTATGAGAAAAATAAAGAGTTGAAAAATGTTTATAAT
>NW_006922384.1:649021-655043 GCF_000298275.1 Orycteropus afer afer | reverse complement strand
AAAAAAAAAAAATTTCAATCAGGAACAGGGAAATGAAAAAATGCTGAAAACTAGGACCTGGGAGGGGAAGAATAAGAATAATAGTAAAAAGGACAAAAGTATTAATAATAATAGTTGTTTTAAAACAGAGAAATACAAGCAAACTAATCACTAGAAAAAAGAAAGTGTAAAAGAAAAAATAAAATAAAAAAAGAGAAAAAAATCTGTGGAGGACAGGGCAGGACATGCAGGCTCTGTCTGAGCCCACAGACTGTGATAGAGTTCCAGTGGGCCCAGAAGGTAGGTGGGAGGGGATGGCCGCACCTACATTCATCAAGTGGTGTGGGGTATGAGAGTAACAAGAGGAACATTGCATCTTTTCAGTCTTGCATGTCCGGAGCGTCCTTGGGGTTGTTGGCAAGCAAAACATGTTCTTAAGCCCCAGGAATCTGCAAGAGCACTATCTCTTTAAATATCCAAAATAGTCAAGCCACTCTTAAACATTCAAAATGGCCGTGCTCTCTGGACCAGCAAAAGTCCACTGCTCAGCCCGCCTTTCTCTTCACCTTCTCCATTTATTCCCCAGCCACAAGAGCAGTCCTCTGTGCAGTCCCTGGCTAGCAGGCCTGATTTTTAGGTTAATTTGTAGGTCCTACCACCACTCGGCAATCCCCAAACTGTCTGTGCTGTGTCATCAGGATCACTCAGGATCACTGCTAGACTGCAGCTCCATCTGTCTCCTTTTTTGGTATTTTCATGCAAATTCTGCTTGTTGGGGTTTAGTCCACTTCTATATCCTCCCCTTCAAGGCTCAGGGGTCCAAGATTATCTTCTGTGTCTGTGTTAATTGGTTTCTCTATTCTTTGTTGAAGCAGGTCTGTGGAGTCTTTCTGCCTAGTCTGCCATCTTACTGGAACTAATAATTCTTAAAAAAAAAAAAAAATACTCAACTATAATAAACAAATACCACACCCCAATTTTAAAAATGCCATGACTATATTTTGGTTGTTTCTTACATTAGAAATTGTCTTGTGCAACAATACATTAATTGTGATCCTAAGTTTTACCTAACCAATTTGAAAATTTATGTCTATAAAAAGAAAAATAAAAGCTACACAAGAATATTTATTGCAGCTTTATTCATAATGTCCTCAAACTGGAAGTAATTAAAATGTCCATCGGTAAGTGAATGAATAAGCACACTGTGACTAGTCATTGCCTGGTGTTTGGAGAGAGAAAAGGATTTGAATGAGTGAAGTTTATGAGAGCAATGAAACTGCTGTGTATAATACTATAAGAATGAGTATGCAACACTAAGCAGCTGTCAAATACCATAGAAGTTTGGAGCTGAAAGAATAATGTATATGGGAAAAACATATAATTTAGGATGTAGTGAAGATCCCACAGGATAGAATGCAGATTGTGTCAAATAATTCTAATTGTATTACAGATGTATGAAATAACCTTATAGAAGTGGTTGCAGAAAAAATATTGATTTAATTAACTTTGAAAAAGAATGGAATCTGTGAGATTAGTGACAACAGCAAGTATTTATCTAATCACTGTACTCCAGTTGATTCCAACTAATAGTAACCCTCAATGGGTTTCCAAATTGGTAAATATTTATGGAAGTAGATTGCCTCATCTTTACCTGTGGAGCATCTAGTGGGTTTCAACCACTGACCTTTTGGCTTGAAGCCAAATAGACAAATGTCTTACTCACTCTGCCATCAGAGCTCCTTAATAAATTTACATTGGAATGGAAAAACAAAACAAATGATGGTCAGAGGAACATTTCTAAATTTTGGAGCAGGAGTTAGCAGATAAGAATGCAGAGAAGACGAAAATGACCTATCTGGTAACAGATTAGAGTTGGAGATATCAATCAGAACCCATATTTATGTCAATAGGTAGAGATTATAATATTATATAATATATAATATTATAAACATAGCCAATATCCCATTGCCATCAAGTTGATTCTGACTCATAACAACTCCTGTTGGGTTTGCAAGATGGTAAATCTGTATCAAAACAGATTACTCCATTACCGGAGCAGCTGGTGGGTCTGAAACACCAAACTTCTGCTTTCTAGTCAAATGCCAGAGGGTCATTCTCTCTCTCTCTATCTATCTATCTATCTATCTATCTATATCTATATCTATCTATTTATCTATCTATCTATCTATCTATCTATCTATCTATATATATATATATTCTCTCAACTGAGACAGCCTAGAATAAATGACATACCAGTATCAATGAGCACACTTAATATCTATTTCTGTATTTCTAATACTGTATTCCAATAAATACAACAAATTATCTTTGGAGAAATGGATGTTTCTAGGATTGGGGTAGGAAATATACAAGAAGAGCCTGGAGCATATTATTGTGCCAGAAAGCACTAAAAAGTAAAGAAAACACAATGATGTTTTTATGTCAAATGGACACAATAACCAACTGAAAATGTCCCAATCAACAAAGCTGGAAAAATTGGAGCAATAAAATGAGTAGTAACACATCTTAACTCAAAGTATAAAATAAATACTCATGATTCCATACATCATTGAGTAAATAAATAAATGATGTATAATAGATATGCTTTCTTGTAGAAGAATTCCAAATAACTTATATAGATGCATTCCCCTAAAAAAGGGGAACATTCCCCACACCTTGAGTGTAGGTTGCAAAATAAAATACTGGCCAGACAATTTCACTGATGAATTCTACTAGATATTCAGAGAAGCAATAACACCAATTCTACTCAACTATTCTAGAATATAGAAAAGAAGGAAAATTCATTTTATGAAGCATCCATAACTGTGATACCAAAGCCAGGGAAAAATAACACTAAAAATTATAGATGCATATACCTATATTAACATAGATGCAAACATTCTCAACAAAATTCTAGCCAATACAATTCAATAACATAGCAAAATAAATAACAATACATAATGACCAATTGGGATTCAGAAAGATAAGTAAAAACAGTTCGACATTAGAAAAACAATCAATGAAACCCAGCATATAAAAAAAAAAAACAAAGGAAAAGAACCACAGGATTATACCAATCGATGAACAAAAGGCATTGGACAAAATCCAACATCTATTCCTGATAAAAAATATTGAACAAAATAGAAATATAAAGGAAATTCCCCAACATAACTAAGGACATATATACCAAACCAACCACCAACATTATTTTCAATGGCGAGACACTGAAAGTATTCCCATTACAAACAGGTACAAGACTAGGATGCCCTTTATCATCACTCTTATTCAATATTGTATTAGAAAGCTCTGGTGGCATTGTGCCTAAGGCATCTGACTGCTTACCAGAAGGTTGGCTGTTCAAACCCACCAGCCACTCCTCAGAAGGTAGCCTGGGAAATCTACTTCCAGAATTATACCACCTCAGAAACCCAAGGAGAGTCATTATGAGTTGGATCGGACTCTATGGTAGTGAGTTTGATTCTCTTGGTTTTAGTTAGTGCAATACATTGAGAAAAGGAAATAGAAGGCATCCAAATTGGCCAAGAAGTAAAATTATTTCTATTTGCAGATGATATGATCCTATGCATAAAAATCATCAAAGACTCAGCAATAAACAAATAAATAAATAATTACTGAAACTAATTGAATGATTTAGCAATGTGGCAGTGTAACAAGCTTAACATACAAAAATCCTCTACACTAATGAAGGGAACACTGAAAAGGATATCAGGAAACCAATACAATTTACAACAGCCATTCAAAAGATGAAGTGCTTAGGAATTAATATAACCGGAGAAACAAAACAAAACAATACAAAGAAAACTGCAAAACACTACTACAACAAACCAAATGAAACCTACGTAAATGGAAGCATATACCTTGCACATAGATAGGAAAGCTAAACATTGTGAAAATGTCAGTACTACCCAAAGCAATCCACAGATAAAATACAATCCTGAAACAAAATTATTCATTATTCTTTAAAGAGATGGAAAAAATAATTACTTTATATGGAAATGAAAGAGACCCCAGATAAGTAAATCACGACTAAAGAAGAGGAGAAATGTAGGAGGCCTCACACTCTCCTATCTCAAAATTAACTACATAGTCACAGTAGTTAAAACAGGCTGGTGCTTGTACACTGACAAACACACAGACCAATGGAACAGAATTGAGAACTCAGAAGTAAATCCATCCACTTAGGGACCATCCATCTTGAACAAAGGGCTGACATTCATTAAATGGGGAAGAGAGATTCTCCTTAACAAATGGTGCTAAAATTCTTTGCACAATTTTTGCAACTTTCTCATCCATTTAATCTATACTAAGATTTTTAAGTTCATTGAAATTCAAAAAATTATGAAGTACTTTAATAAAACACATAGACCATGAACTATACTCCAACAAATTAAAAAAAATCTAGAAGAAACAGAAGGATTTCTGGAAACAGTGTACTCACCTAAAATAATAGAAGCTGAGGTGGAAAATTTAAACAGACCTGTAACAAAAGAAGAAATTGAACAGGTCATCAAAAAATTACCAACTAAAAAAAGTCCTGGCCCAGACGGTTTCACTGGAGAATTCTATAAAACATTCAGAGAAGAAGTGATACCGATTCTACTCAAAAGTATTCCAGAACACAATAAAAGGATGGAATCCTCCCAAATTCATTTGATGAAACAAGGATAATTTTGATACCAAAACCAGGCAAAGACATCACTCAAAAGGAAAACTACAGACCAATATCCCTCATAAATATACATGCAAAAATCTTCAACAAAATCCAAGCTAATAGAAGCCAACAACATATCCAAAAACTAATACATTATGACCAAGTGGGGCTCATACGAGGTATGCAGGGATGGTTCAACATTAGAAAAACAATCAACGTCCTCCATCACATAAATAAAACAAAGGGAAAGAACCACGTGATCATAACAATCAAAGCAGAAAAGGCATTTGATAAAATCCAACACCCATATCTGATCAAAACTCTCAGAAAAATAAGAATAGAAGGGACATTCCTCAACATAATAAAGGGCATCTATGCAAAACCAACAGCTAACATTATTTTCAATGGAAAGAGACTGAAACCATTCCCTTGTGAATGGGAACCAGACAAGGATGCCCTCTATCACCACTTCTGTTCAACATTGTATTGGAAGTCTTAGCCATGGCAATAAGGCAAGAAAGGAAAATCAAAGGCATCCATGTTGTCAAGGAAGAAGTCAAACTATTCCTATTTGCTAATGATATGATCCTATACATAGAAAACCAACAAGACTCAGCAAAATAAACTGCTGCATCTGATTGAGAGATTTAGCATAGTGGTGGGATACCAGATGAACATACAAAAATCAGTTGGATTCCGCTACACCAGCAAGGAGACTGCTGAAAAGGAAATAAAGGCATCACTACCATTTATAACAGTTACCAAAAAAATAAAATACTTCAGAATAAATCTCACTAGGGACACAAAAGACCTGGGAAAGGAAACTGAAAATCACTACTCCAAAAAACCATAAGAGATCTATATAAAGGAAGAACATATCATGCTTGTGTATAAAAAATATTGAAAATAGTGAAAATGTTATAGTACCCAAAGCAATCTACACATTCAATGCAATCCCAATCCTGATCCCATCAATATTCTTTAAGGATATGAAAAAAAAATCAATCACTAATTTTAAAAGGAAAGGAAAGAGACTTCAAATAAGCAAGGCACTACTGAAGAAGAACAAAGTAGGAGGTCTCACACTCTGGGATTTAAAAACCTGCTATACAGCCACAGTAGTCAAAACTACCTGGTACTGGTACAACAACAGACACATAGACCATTGCAAAAGAATTGAGAACCCAGAAATAGAACCATTGACCAATGGTCAGCTAATTTTTGACAAAGGGCTGAAATTCATTAAATGGGCAAGAGGTGGTGTCTTTAACAAATAGTGCTGGCAAAACTGGAGATCCATTTGCAGAAAAATGAAACAAGATCTGTACCTCACATCATACACAAAAACTAACTCCAGATGGATCAAAGACT
>NW_006922384.1:635848-647451 GCF_000298275.1 Orycteropus afer afer | reverse complement strand
ATTGACCCTTGTCACTTTAATTTTGCGTGTTTCACTGTGTGTAAATTATATTTCAATAAAATGTATTAAAAAAAAGTTTCTAGGTAAGCTATAATAGTGTCAAGTACATAATGTTATGTTTGGAAAAGCTTATCAAGGACAAAGAAGAGTGTAAGTGGATGAAAAGCATAAACTGAGTTTCTGTAAACTATGTCAAAATTTTAGATATAAATATTTTAATTATTTCTTGTTATATAATTTTCTCTCTACAATTTCTTTAAAAATACAGAAATACATCTTTTTTTAGAGATGTTGTTTGTTAAATTGAGTCTGTTTTGTTTATTTAAAATACTAAATTCACATCATTTAAAATAGTGTCAATTGATTTATAGACTATCAAAAATCTAGTATTTTAAACATAATCTTTTCATTTTGAAGCATTTTTGTTATCTGTAAACCAAAAAATCAAGAATTCTTAATTTCAGTTATCTTGTTGCTTTGTGCCTTGCAAAACTTAAAAAGTTACAAGAATTGAAATTCATGTTTACACTGGAGTTTAAATGTTTTAATAATTAACAATAATAATGTTAAAACTGATACAGATTTCTTTTTAGGTGCCATCAAGTTATCTCTGACTTATAGTAACCCTATGTACAGTGAAATGAAACACTGGCTGGTCCTCTGCCAGCCTCATGATATAGATTAGAATTGAAAAAAAAATCAAGTGTTTTTAATATTTCTATTTATTCACTCTTTATGGATCATGCGTGCATTTCACACAATCTGTGATATTTTATCTCCAGGATATGTTGCAACAAAGAGTTTTAAGAACAACTTTGGAAATTTTCTCACACTTTCATAATAGTATCATTCTTCCTGGTCTTTTGTATGTTTCCCAACATAAAAAGGAAAAAGTACATCTGTGTTATTTTTACTAAGAAACAAAGTACCATATACAGCAGCCATGCAAGTTTCTGAGCAAAACTTTGTGCTTAGATTTGCCTTTCCTCTACCAACAACTCTACAAGTGGATTGAGTGCTCTATTCAATTTGAGATTATAAAAGATGGAAAGCAATCACAAGATGAATTTCTATAAAATGAATTTATGATGGGTATGGAGGATAATTTGCTGACAGTTTTAAATTGTAAGCATTTCTTTTAGCTGTAAATATATCCAAATTACTTTGTTTTTCTCATAAGATATTCAGCACCTTGAAACAAAGATTTGCTATAAAACAAGTTCCCTAGCAAACATCTGCTCCCTCTCTCTAAAGCGTGGAGACAGGTGAAATAGAACACTGGTTACATAAAGCATGCTTTAAAGCTTTGGCAATGGGTAACTCATTTATTACACTTGTATCAGAAAAAGGGTTAACATTCTTATTTAAAAAGTAAAATCATAAGATCATCTTTCAAATATATTTATCTGAACAGTAGTACATGTTCTTGTCCTAAGTAGCTGAAACTAAAAATCTGAATAACATGATAATATTTGACAGATACAAATATTCACATAGCACATTATTTATGTTTAGTGATGTTTAATGTTTAATGAGGCTGGCACAAGATGGGGCAGTGTTTCATTCTGCTGTACATAGGGTCTCTATGAGTCAGAGATGACTTGATGGCACCTAACAACAAAAATCAGGTATTTATACTTAAAAATATAATTGCATAGCAAAATGGAAAGTATCTATAGAATCTTTCTTCTGGAAGATTTTATAATCTATTAGCATTCACTTACCAATATTTGTAGAAATGTAGAATGTTAATAGAAGATTCCTTGCAAAAAATAGCATATAAATTAACAGGCATATGAAAATGTGTCCAAAGTCACTAGTGATCACATAAATGCATTGAAAAATTATACATTTGCTGGATTAACAAAAATTAAGGAGTCTGAAAAGCATAACTACAGGAGAAGATGTGGAGAAAATTATAACTCTGTCACTGCAGCTGAGAGTATATATTGCTACCACCACTTTGAAAACAATCTGGCATTTTCTGG
Source organism: Orycteropus afer afer (assembly GCF_000298275.1). NCBI lineage: Eukaryota > Metazoa > Chordata > Mammalia > Tubulidentata > Orycteropodidae > Orycteropus > Orycteropus afer. The sequence continues at coordinate 645,463 of NW_006922384.1, read as the reverse complement.
TGAAGATGGTCATATAGAGACACACAGGACTTAGAAAATCCGTCCCTAATCATATACTTTAGAGCAATTTCATCCAATAGGAATATAATGTATGCTCCATGTGACAACTAAACAGAAGGCTGGTGGTCAAAACCCACCAGCCACTCCTGGGAAGGAAAGTTGGGCAATCTACTTCTGTAGTGATTCCGCCTCAGAAACCCAAGGAGGGGTCACTATGAGTCAGATCTGACTCGATGGCAGTGAGTTATTAGCTGCATTAAAAAAGCAAAAGTAAGAGGTGGTATAAAATTTTATAATGTGTTTAAACTCAATATACATGTAAAATAGCATCTTTTCAACATGTATTTAATATAAAATTATTTATGACACATTATACATAACTTTTGTATATCTGCATAGTCAGCTGTCTGTTATATACTTGCAACACATCCCATATAGGAACAACCATATTTCAAGTGCTCTGTACCCACATGTGATCAGAGACTCCTGTTTTGGATGGTGCAGTCTTAGAAAAAACTCTTGCATAAAGGCATTATGAAGCTCAAAAAAACAAGAAGACAATGAGCCAATCCAGAGATGTGCAACAACAGTAAGCAGCTACATCTATTGTGCTTGTAGGATAAGTAAAGAATGTGGCATATGTGACACGTTTTGTTAAAAAAAAAAAAAAAAAAAAAAGACAAAGTAGTTGAATCTGTGGGCCCGGGACCATAGTCACAGAGGACATCAAGCTCAATTGGCATAACATACTACACAAAACATTGTTCCATCTGTGTACTTACGGTGGCAAGTAGTGACTGGGATCTGAAAAGCTTGCAAGCTGCCATCTAGATGCAACAATGGTTCTCTCCTTATCCAGAGCCAAGAAGAATGAAGAAAACAAAAAATTCATGGAAACAATTAGTCCTAGTGACTGGTACACCATCTGATCTTCAGACTATACAACTATGAGACCAGAAGAACTAGATGGTGCCCGGCTACTACTGTCAACCACTTGGAAGAAGATCTCTGTAGGAGATCCTGGATAGACAGGGAGAACAATGTGGAACAAAACTCAAAATCATTTTGAAAAAAAAAAAAAAAAAAGAGGGCCACTGAGACTATGGCCACTAGCTGCCCTTCAGGTATGAAATTGAACACACACCTGTGGCCTCCAGCCAAACAATAGACAGGCATATGAGTTGAACATTTACCTGAGGTAGAGGCACTCCTTGGAGAGAACAAGCATGAGAGAAAGAAGGGCTGCTTATGCACAGAAAGACAGCTTAGGGGGTAGCAATGCATGGAGATCATGATGGACACAGGGAAGAGGTAACTATTGGGAGGAAGTGGGAGGGGAGATGTTGCATTGTGGTAAATTGTGGTCAATGTCATGAGACAAAGTGTATGTGAACTGCTGTATGAAAAGTTTATTTGCTCTGAATTTTCACCCAAATCACAATAAAAGGAAAAAAAAAAAAATGTTGAAACTTCTTAGTGTCACCTATAGCCGTTTCTATTATCTGGCTGTTCTATTCCTCTCCACTTTTAACTCCAACAGATTCCTTAGACCCTCTCTATGTGCCAATCTTATCTATTTACTTGCAGTTCCCAAACAGTCTTTAACTTTACACCCTTGAAACATATGCATGCTGTTATTGTTAGGTGACATCCAGTCAGCTTCAACTTACAGTACAGCAGAATGAAACACTGCCCAGCCATGTGCCATCTTCACAATCCTTGCTATACCTGAGCACATCATTACAGCTACTGTGTCAATCCATCTTATTGAGGGTCTTCCCCTTTATCTCTGACCCTACACTTTACCAAACATGATATCCTTCTCCAGGGAGTGGTCTTTTCTGCCAAATAACCAAAGTAGGTGAGACAAAATCTGGCCATTCTTGCTTACAAGGAGCATTTTGGTTGCAATTCTTCTAGGACAGATATATTCATTCTTCTGGCAGTCCATGGTACTTTCAATAGTCTTTTCCAGCTCCATAACTCAAAAGCATTAACTCTTCTTCATTCTTCCTTATTCATTGCCCAGTTTTCACATGTATATGAGGCAATTGAAAATACCACAGCTTGGGTTATGCACACCTGTCTTCAAAGAGAAATCTTTACTCTTCGGCACTTTAAAGAGGTTTTTTGTAACATATTTGCTCAATGCAATATGCTGTCTGATTTCTTCACTGTTGCTTCTATTGGTGTTATTTGTGGATCCAAATAATATGAGATCTTTGACAACTTTAGTATTTTCTTCATTTATCATGATGCTGCTTATTGGACAAATTGTGAGGTATTTGTTATCTTTATGTTGAGGTGTAATCTGTATTGCTCACTGCAGTCTTTAATCTTCATCAGTAAGTCATCTTCACTTTCAGCAAGCAAGGGTGTGTTGTCTTATACTGCAGGTTGTTAGTGAGTTATCCTCCAATCATGATGCCGTGTTCTTTTTCATACAGTCAAAATCAGATTACTTGCTCAACATACAGATTAAATAAGTATGATGAAAGGATACAACCCATTGGTTGTATCCTTGTAACCATGATTTTTAAACGATGCAGTGTCCCCTTGTTCTATTCAAATGACAGCCTCCTGATTTATGTTCAGATTCCTCATGAGACAGTTAAGTGTCCTAGAACTCTCATTCTTCTCAGTGTTATCCATAATTTGTTGTGACCCACACATACAAATGGTTTTGCATGGTCAATAAAGCACAAGTAAACTTTTCTCTGGTATTTTTTGCTTTCAGCCAAGATCCTTCTGACATCAACAATGATAGCCCTCATTCCACATCCTCTTCTGAACCCAGGTTGCATTTCTGAAAGTTCCCTGTCAACAAACTGCTGCAACCTTTTCTGAATTATCTTCAGCAAAATTTTACTTCCATGTGATTTTAATGCTATTGTTCAATAATTTCCACATTCTGTTAAATCACTTTTCTTTGGAATGGGTACAAATATGGATCTTTTCCAGTCAGTTGGCCAGGTAGTTCTCTTTCAAATTTTGTGGCACAAATAAGTAAGTGTCTTCAGTGTGGCATCTCTTTCTTGAAACATCTCAATGGATATTCCATCCATTCCTTGAGATTTATTTTTGGCCAATTCCTGCAGTGCAGCTTTGGCTTCTTCCTTCAGTACCTTTGTTTCTTGATCATATGCCACCTCCTAAAATAGATTAACTCCAACCATTTTTTTCTTTCTTTCTTTTTTTTTTTTTTTTTACAGTGATTCTGTGAATTTCTTCCACTTTCTTTTGGTGTTTCCTGCATCATTCAATATTTTGCCTATAGATCCTTTCAACACAGCAACTTCAAGCTTGAGATTTTTTTCTTCAGTATTTTTTTCAGCTTGAAAAAATTCCAAGTGTCATCTTCCCTTTTGGTTTTCTAACTCCAAGTCTTTGCATATTTCATTATAATAATTTACTTTGTCTTCTGCAATTGCTCTTTGAAATCTGTTCACTTCTTTTATCTTGTGATTTCTTCTATTAGCCTCAGGTAATCTTTGTTCAAGAACATGTTACAAAGTCTCTTCTGACATATATTTTGTTCTTTCTTCTATTCCTGTCTTTTTTTTAATGATCTTTTCCTTTCTTCCTATCTGATGTTGTTGATTTCATCCCAAAATTATTTTTTTTTTTTTTTTTTTGTCATTGGTGATCACTGCATCTAATCTGTTTTTCAGATAATCTCTAAATTCAAAATAATGAAGGTCATATTTTGGCTGATGTGAACTTGTTTTGTTTCCAGCTTCAACTTGAACTTACATATGAGCAGTTGATGGTCTGTTCCTCAATCAGCTCCTGGCCTTGTTTGGCTGAAGCTATTGAGTTTCTATATCACCTCTTTCCAAAGATGTAGTTGATTAGATTCTGTGTATTCTATCTGGCGAAGTCCATGTGCATATCCACTGTTCATGTTGTTGAAAAAGGTATTTTCAATGAACAAGTCATTGGTCTTGCAAAGTTCTATCACGTGATCCCCAGCATCATTTCTATCACCAAGGCTGTATTTTCCAATTATCAGTGGTCTTTCTTTGTTTGCAACTTTTGCATTCCAATCACCAGTAATAAACAATTCATCTCAATTGTGTATTTGGTCAATGTCAGGCTGCAGAAGTTGGCAAAAATCTTCAGTTTCCTCCTCTTTGGCTTTAGTGATTGGTGAGTAAATTTGTAAAACAGTAGTATTAACCGGTTTTCCGTGTAGGAGCATGAATATTATCCTATCACTGACAGCACTGTATTTCAGAATAGATCTTAAAACATTCTTTGTGGTTTTGAATGCCATGTCATTCCTCTTCAATTTGTCATTCTCAGCATAGTAGATCATATGATTTTCTGATTGAAAATGGCCCAAACCAGTCCATTTCCACTCACTAATGCCTAGGATATAGATCTTTATGCATCCCATTTCATTTTTCACAACTTCCAATTATCCTAGATTCATACTTCATACATTCCATATTCCTGCTATTAACAAATGTTTGTAGCTCTTCCCATTTTCAGTCATGCCATATGCATATTCAGTGCAATTTGCCTAAATGCATTTAACCACATTCTTCCTGATCACCTTCTACTTTCTCAAATCACAGGCAGATGAAAACTTCAATAAAAAGTTTGTGCCTGCCTTCTCTTCACCCACTAATGCCAAACTCAATTAACCACACTTTTGCACAATTGTAACATAAGCACACTCTGATTTGAACAGTTTTCATGTATTTTTGTAGCACTATGTATACCAGTCAGTTTTCCCAACTATAACATTATATATTTGAGAGTAAATAATCATCAATTCATCAACTTCTTTAACTATCATCAATATCACTAACTACTGGCAAATAGTGGGTATACTAGCAATGTTTAGAGATGAATCTAATACATGAGATGCTCACTTAAATACATGTAGACAAGTACATTTTTTATTTAAAATAATTTGGTTTAAAACATGTTTTCCAAAATGTAATTAGTTGTAACAACTGGGATTATCTATAATGTCACATCATGATTATCCAGGACAAAGAGACAAAATAATGAAAGCTGTAGTTAATGTAATCTGTATCATGTTTTAACATAGATGAACACTAATTGTTCTTTTACACATTTATAGCTGTTCATCTGTGTTAATTATCACAAATAATATAGAGCAGAAGACAATATAAAGTAATTTTTACACAGATTGATAATGGAGTGAAGGATATTGAAATTTCCTTGCATCTATGGCAACTAACCAAAAGAGAGAGAGAGAGAGAGAGAAACAATAGATACTCTTTTTTTTTTTAAGTAGTAAAATTCTGTACTTCATTTTGAAATATTTTTTCCAAAATTTTAATTGTATTTTTTTTAGTGTAATATTGCATTTAGGGATCAATGAAGGTATTACTTTGTTTTTTAATATTAATCAGATATTAACAAAATTAATACATATATATATATATGTTTTGAATAGATTTACTAAAGTTTATCACTCTGTTAAAGATGCCCTGGTTACACGGTGGGAGCTCTGGTGGAATAGCGCCTAAGGCATTTGACTGCTAACCAGAAGGCTGGAAGTTCAAACCCACCAGACATTCCTGGGAAGTGATACTGCCTCAGAAACCCAAAGAGGAGTCACTATGAGTTGGATCCGACTCAATGGCAGTGAGTTTGGTTTTTGGTTTTGAAGTTACATGGTGGTTATAGTGCTCAACTTCTAAACAAAAAGTTGGTGGTAAACAAAAGGTCTAGCCACTAAGAGGAAGAAAGAACATCAGTTTCCATAATAATTTACAATCTTGGAAACCCTATAGAGCAATTCTATTCTCTCTCCTGCAGTAGATATGAGGCAGAATTGATTGCCAGCAGTGGATTTGGCTTGGGTTGGTCACTCTCTTGGAATTTATAACCAATAACCAATTTTAAAACCAATTTTTTCAAGTAGGTATCTATTTTAAAGCCTAAAGGAATGTAGTCCTTTTGGGAAAAAAAAAAATACTTTCAAATAATTTAGCATGTATATGTTTGTGTATGAGAGATTGTGTGTGTGTGTGTGTGTGTGTGGTGTACATATGTGCCTAGAGTGGTGGCCTATATAGGCAGGTTAGTTCACGTGATGATTTCTTAAAATTTGAATTTTAAGGCCACAGGTTGAGAAAAGGCATTTACATAGCAAAATAGACTTGGGGTTTCAGCCATTATCTCATAATGCCCATGAATTTGACTTGATAAATTTATTTCCAAAAGCAGGCCTTTTTTTTTTTTTTTTTTTTTTTTTCAATTTGTTTGATCTTCTGTTTGGTTGCTTGTTTTGATCAAAAACATTACATGAGTTTCTGCACTTTAATTCACCTTGTTTTACAGAAGCTCGTTTTCCACAGAAAAACACTATTTAATTAAATGCTAACAAAAATTATGGCTTCTAAATGTAATTTTAAGAAGAAATATATCTAGTCAAATCCTAGTTTCTATAATTAACCTAACTAAGTAAGCTTCTTTGAAGTCTCTTCATTTTCTTCATTCATCATCTTTTTACTGTTGTCTGCTTAGTGTTAAGTATTGAGCATTTATCTCCCTTCTTTGAAGTTACTCTAAAGAAATTACAAGTTGCCCTGTTTTTAGCCAGAAAAAAACTTACTTGCTACCCTTGTTGTTGTTTGCCGTTGAGTCGGCCCTGACTCATAACGACCCCTCCTTGGGTTTCCGAGGCAGTATCACCATGGAAGTAGGATTGCCCAACCTTCCTTCTGAGGAGTGGCTGGTGGGTTTGAACTGCCAGCCTTCTGGTGAGCAGCACTTGCTACCCTTAGGAGGAAGAATTTCTGTGGGAAAGTTCTCTAGGACCACAAATGACCAAGATGGAGCCAGGGATCTATGATCTATCCACATGAGATACCAGAAAACCTGTGTTCTCCTTTTTTTTTTTTTTTTTAAATTGCATAAAATGTGATTTTTTGCACTTCAAATTTTGTCAGTTTGATTTGTGTGGTGAGAATATCTATATCCTTATTAATTTAAAAAACCCAAAAAACCAAACTCACTTCCATCCAGATCTGACTCATAGCAATCTCTTCTGGGGTTTCCAAGGCGGTATCCCTGAGGAAGTAAATTTCCCAATCTTCCTTCAAAGATGTGGCTGGTGGGTTTCAGCCACTAGCTTTCTGGATAGCAACCAAATGCTTTAGATACTACACTACCCAGAACTCTTTATTAAATTAAAAACTTTTTAAAATTGATGTTGAGTTTGTTTTACAATTCAATGAATCACATGTAAGATGGACAGTTTATACTCTGGTACAACTTTTCATAGAGGTTGATTTTTTTTCAAAACATTCTGTATTAGGAAGAAAATCAAAATAGAAAATACAATGCCCCATATATTTTTTAATGGCAGGGCATATGTTTAAAATAATTTACAAATTAATTGAACAGTCCTTTTTCTAAAAATATATTATTGTTTCTGTCAGTTTTGTCAACCTCAAACCATCAATGACTGTGATGGCTCAGGACTAGCCAGTTTTTCATTCTGTGCATCATTATGAATCAGAACCAATTCAATCATACTTAACAGCAACAATGGTTTAGTCAAAATAATTCTGTTAATTTTGATGCATATGAAAACAGAAATTCCTTTGCAAAAATTTGTTTATTCCTTAAAGCTTACTAATATTTTCCTGAGATTGTCACTCTTCCTTAAAGTCAGTGTTAATGAATTTGGTTAAGATGAATCAAATATCACTGTCAACTACTACTATGTCAGTTGAAATTGACATTTGCTAATGATCCCCAGCTCTGAATATCACAAATTAAATGTATTAATATGTTATGTATATATTAAAAAGACAGCAAAATTTTATAAAGTTTGTTAAATAATAAAAAGTGAAATTGTTTTAAATTTTATTAACATAAAACCTTTAAATAACTTTAACTAAAATATCATTTACAGTCTTGATATTTAGCCCATGGCTACAAAGTCTGTATCTTTCTCCTGATTTCTACTATATTTTGTGTTTTAGTAAGGTTAAGAAACACCCAAGTTATCTGGTATGATAGTTGGAGCTGTGTGTCAACTTGGCTGGACCACAATTCAGTGTGGTTTAAGCTGTTGTGATGTGGTGATTCCCATGATGGAATCAGATGATTATATTTTGAGTAGCCAATCTGTTGAAAGGGACTTTTGTTAAGGGTGTGGGCTGCTTCCAGTATATCTATGGACATCCTGGGAAAAGAGACATTCCTCTGTGGATCAAGATTGTGTTGTTCTGCCTACAACTGTCTGTGAGTGAAAAATCCACGATTCAGCCTGGAGATCTTGGATTTGTCATTCGTTGGAGTCAACAGCCAATACTCTGCCTGCCAACCTTGAGGTCCTCAGCCCCTGCAGCTGCAAGAGTCGGGAAAAGCCTCCAGTTTGATGTTTGATCCAAGAACTTTGGACTTGGCCAACTTCTATGAGTGTAAGCAATTTTCCTAAGATACATTTCTCTCTCTCTTGCTCTCTCTCTCTCTCTCTCTCTCTCTCTATCTATATATATATATATATATATAAGTTTTACTGGTTTTGTTTCTCTAGAGAACCCAGTCAAACACACTTGGTAAAGAGAGTGAGGTAATAGTGAGTGGTACCACTCCTGTTTCCACCCCTTGGTTCTTGGACCCGTGAATCCTAGCTATTGGAGAAACAGAACTATATATTGGATGCTGGTTTAGAGCATATACAGCCTCCTGGACTGGAGAACATAGTCCCAATCCTTCAAGGTATTGCCACCTTCTCAGTCACACTTTCTATTTCACCTTTTGGGGCTCACTTAGACTTAACTTTAGTTATAGGTCTAGCAGGCCACAATGAGTGGCTGATGGAATTCCTGAGAACATTCAGGAATGTCTTCCATGGCCTCTGCCTCAGGCAATGACCCAGCAGGACCAGTTTGACTAATCCCATCAAACCGAGGTAGAGGGGATAGTGGTTTTACAGTAATACCTTCAGATGTGGGGAATTCAACAGAATTTACAGGCTCCATATTCTGATCTTCCTGACTATCTGTCCATATGTCTCCATTCCAGGTTTCGGGATCCTATTTTTTCCCAATAAATGCCCTCACTTTAACATCAGACACCATTCTAGGTTGGCAATTTAATTGGCGTTGTAATTCAGCCATCCTTACAATAAGACTCTGGGTTTGGTTTTCAGCAATATCAGCTCTGTTACTATAAGATACAAGGCATTCTTTCAGAGCAACTGGAAACAATTAAGTCTTTTATGCAACACTTAAGCCAAGACTCAGTAGCTCTGAGCTTATCTCGCTGTTTCATCAGTTTGTCTAGTTTAAGTAGGACCAACCAACCAGCTTCCTTATACTCCTCATGCTGACAAAATTGCAAAAAAGTATTAAATATGCAATCACCCAGAGCATCGCTTCTCACGAGTATTTGATCTGTTGGTGGTGCTGTTTTGCATATTAATGTTGCCATTTCACGCCACGGATTAGCAGGGCCCTCTTTACTAACAGAGGCAGGGTCACTAGTGTCTTTAAGATTAATCAAAATGGAGAACCAATTTAGGAAGCACATCCTTATGCTTTTGTCTCTCTAGAACCACTCCTATTACCAAGTGTGTTAGACTGGGTTCTCTAGAGAAACAAAACCAGTAAAGCT
>NW_006922384.1:634597-635689 GCF_000298275.1 Orycteropus afer afer | reverse complement strand
TATATGAGAGAGAGAGAGAAATTTATCTTAGGAAAATGGCTCACACGCTTATAGAAGCTGCCAAGTCCAAAGTTCTTGGATCAAATGTCAAGTTGGAGGCTTTTCCCGACTCTTGAAGCTGCAGGCGTTGAGGAGCTCAAGGTTGGCAGGCAATATACTGGCTGTTGACTCCAACTAATGATTGAATCCAAGGTCTCCAGGCCTAATGGTGGATTGTTCACTCATGGACAGTTGTAGGCAGCACAATAGAATCCCGATCCACACAGGAATACCCCACTAAATTGCCAAAAATCTATAATGTCAGTCTTTCTCCTAGCTTTCCCCAAAGAGATCTGAGGCCTTTTATGAGAGTGACTGTTCATTGGGGAAAAGGAAATAATCAGACTTTTTGGGGATTACTGGACACTGGCTCTGAATTGACACTAATTCCAGGAGTCCCAATGTGTCATTGTGGCCTACCAGTCAGAGTGGGGGCATATAGAGGTCAAGTTATTGATTGAGTCTTGTGTCTCACAGTGGGTCCATTGGGTCCCTGAACCCATCCTATAGTGATTTCTCCAGTGCCAGAATGCATAATTGGAATAGATAAACTCAACAATTGGCAGAATTCCCACATTGGGTCCCTGACATGTAGAGAAAGGGCTGTTATAGTAGGGGAAATTGGATTGGCTTTACATAATGTAGGTAAAGAAGAATATGTCTGGAATACAGGAGATTCTTTAGGACATCTCTTTGTACTACTATGCCCTGTGATTAAAGTCAATGGAAAATTACAGCAACCCAATTCTGATATGACTGCTAACGGCCCAGACACTTCAGGAATGAAGGTTTGGGTCACCCCACCAGGCAAAGAACAACAACCAGCTGAGGTGCTTACTGAGGGCAAGGAAAATACAGAATGGGTGGTGGAAGAAGGTAGTTCTGAATATCAGCTACGACCAAGCAACCAGCTTCAGAAACGAGGGCTGTGATTGTTATATTTCTTCATTGTATATGTGCATCAAATATTTTTGTTTCCTTCTGTTATGAACTGTGAAATGTAAATAAGGTTAATGCATTTTGGCTGTATGTGTGTTAGCGTATCATGTTAGG
>NW_006922384.1:630719-633816 GCF_000298275.1 Orycteropus afer afer | reverse complement strand
AAAAAAAAAAAACCTGAGAACATGTTGAAAAGGAGAAAAATATTTTCTCTTAAATGTCATGGGAATTCATTCCAATTTAACTGTACAGATTTTTTTTTTTTTTCATTTGTGTCTAGTTCACAAAACTACCTATAACATCTTTCTAGTGGAGTTTTTTGATCTTTCTAGTGGAGATTGTTGTTGTTTGTTTATTTCTTTTATTTTGTAGGTCTAAGATATTCTCTAACTCCCAAAAGGAAAAAACAAATAAAAAAACACTATATTCATAGCATGTAGATTTGGCTGCAAAGGCATTCCAAGAAAACTCAGATCTTATGCATCATTTTTATTTTAATGAGCAAAGCTGTTTCCTTTGGCTTTCACTTCATCAAGAAGTTGACTTCATTGCATACATTAGCAAAATCAGACACAATTGACTCTAATACAATTCATATCTTCCATTTGACTACCTGTTCATAATTTGTAAAAATACATACATTGTATATTGACTCTTTCATTGTAGATGGAATTAATAATGGTAATTATGATATATAATCAACATATTGTAACTTACAGTGTGTTGAAAATTAAGATTTAATTTACTATAGCTACAGAATAATATTTCAATTCATATACATATGAATAAACTTTCCATCATTATTCTTCTGTTGTTCAACATTTTTACAAAGCACATGTATTACTTTGACTTTTATATTGAGAGAAAAGAGGAAAAAGAAAAAAGCCTATAATAGTTCAACAATACCTCTAAATAAATATGTAGTTATAGTCTAGTTAGATTTTCTGCCACTCATGGAACAAGGATGTGGAATGTAGGGTAGCATTGCTGATGTCAGATGGACCTTGGCTGAAAGCAAAAAATACCAGAAAATGTTTACTTGCATCTTACTGACTACGCAAAATTGTTCAACTGCATGGATCATAATATATATATTATGTTATTTTATATACATAACAATGAGAAGAGTGAGAATTCCAGAATACTTAATTGTATTCATAAGGAACCTGTACATAGATCAGGGCAAAAAGATACCACATGATTTAAAATCAGAAATGGTCTGTGTCAAGGCTGTGTCCTTTCACCATATTTATTCAATCTGTATGCTGAGCAAATAATCCATGGAGGTGGACTATATAAAGGAAGAATGTGGCATCAGAATTGAGGAAGACTCATAACTTGTGATATGCAGATGACACAACCTGTTTGCTGAAAGTGAAGATGACTTGAAGCACTTACTGATGAAGGTAAAAGACTACAGTCTGAATTATGGATTACATGTCAACATAAAAAAAAAAAAAATCCTCACAACTGAACAAATAAGCAGCATCACAATACATGGAGAAAAGATTGAAGTTGTCAAAGATTTCACATTACTTGGGTTCACAATGAACACCAATGGACAGCAGTCAAGACATCAGGTAACAGTGCACTGGGCAAATTTGCTGCAGAAGACATCTTTAAAGTGCTGAAGAACAAAGATATGTCTTTGAAAACTAAAGCATGGCTAACCCAAGCCTTGGTGTTTTCAATAGCCTCATATGGATGAGAAAGTGGGGCAAAGTATAAGGAGGAATGAAGAAGAGTTAATGCTTTTGAGTTGTGGCGTTAGTGAAGAATACTGAAAGTACCATGGACTGCCAGAAGAATGAACACATATGTCCTGAAGGAAGTGCAGCCAGAATGCTCTTTGGAAGCAAGAATGGTCAGACTTTGTCACCTACTTTGGTCATGTTGTCAGAAGAGACCATTCCCTGGAGAAAGATGTCATACTTGGTGAGGTGGAGGGTTGGTGAAAGAGGAGAAGACCCTCAATGAGATGGATTGACAAAGTGGCTGCAAAGATGAGTTCAGGTATAGTAAGGATTGGGAAGATGGCACACAGCTAGGCAGTGCTCATTGTGCTGTGCATGGGGTCATTATGAGGCAGAGCCAACTCTGTGACACTAACAACAACTAGTCATATTTTAATATATTTATTTTATGGAAGCCCAGTTAAAATATCTAAAATTCTAAAAGCATTTAGCAAGTTTATAAAGACAGATTCCAGCAGCAGGATAAAAGTTTAGAGAATCGTGCATGGAGTTTGTCTTAACAAATATGATAAAAAGAAAAGAAATTTCAAACATTTCTATATGTCAAAGAAAAAAATCTGATGGTGTCTCCAAGCAAAATCTGTTTTGGTAGCATTTCTGTTGGTACCAAACCACAGAATTTGGAAATTATTTAGAAATTAAAAATTGAAGCAGAAATTAAATAAGAAAAAGGAAACAAACTACCTAAGAGATTTAGTCTAATTTTAAAAGCACATGTCATCATTATTATATTTAAATAAGGTCTTGATCACTTGATCTGATCCTGCATAGTGCACAGCAACTGCAGCTACACAATATGTTTGAATGAGAACTATTGTAATTTACTAAGAGGTGCTGCAGGGGATTAGAAAACTTTGAAGGCCAACACTGCACTTCCATAACAGACATTACTGCCAGATAATTAACCTTGCTGTTTGTTTAGCATCCCCAGAATGCTCCATTACTGTTGCAGTCAATTATCTCCTGGTAATGACCACTAGAGAAGGTAGAATTGCTTAATTAAAATTATTTAGACCGAAGAGGAACTTTGATTGGGCCATGCATATTAGAAAGGGTTGATTAATCTCTATGAGATACAGAAGTCACAGCTTTACTTTATCATTTCAAAATGCCAAATTCATTCTTTTACTAATCAAAAATAAATATTTCCCTTTGCCAATTACATTAAAAAAAAAAAAAAAAAAAAGACAGCTGCAGGGGTGGGGAAAACAAGCCCTTTCAGAGCTAAGTGTACCATAGAGAGATTTGAAGGATGTAAGTTGCATCTTATTTCAAAAGATGCAATTGATGTAAATTAGGAGACTCCTCAAGGCTTGAAGTATAAATATCCAAGTTCACAAACTTGGCACCTATGTGTGCACACCAGTTAAAAAAAGTGCAAATGCATTCATCTTCACTTTTGTTTATAAATACAGATTAATTCTCAACTCCTTACTTCATGGGCATAAAAACATGAACGAGAATTTGGGAAATGGACAGCTGATATTCTTTGTGGGTGAGTCTGCAC
>NW_006922384.1:622380-630250 GCF_000298275.1 Orycteropus afer afer | reverse complement strand
TGTTTGTTTGCTATATATATGTATTTCAAGCCTCTCCAAAACTTTAGGAATTTCTTGAAGATTACTGCATACACTTTCCAATAAATACATTTAATTTCTCAATAAACCAAAGTTATTCTTAATTGTATATATTATCCCATGAATACATTAAATAATTAGAGGACCTTGAACCTAAGTATTATTTAATGCATTACTGCTCAAAGATAATAATAAAAATAAATTGTTGTTGTTGTTGTTATTTCCCATCGAGTGGGACCCAACTCATAGTGACCCCTCCTTGAGTTTCTGAAGCAGTATCACTATGGAAGTAGATTGCCCCATCTTCCTTCTGAGAATAAAAATAAATAAATAAATAATCCAGTAGTTCTTAGGGGAGCTCTCTTAACGTAGTCCCTAAGGCACTTGACTGCTAACCAGAAGGCAGGCAGTTCAAACCCACCAGCCACTCCTAGGAAGGAATGTTGAGCAATCCAATTCTGTAGTTACACTGCCTCAGAAACCCAAGGAGTGGCTGCTATGAGTCGGTTCTGACTAGATGGCACATAACAACAACAACAACAGTAGTTCTTAGATGTGATTCTTGTTCCCTCATACGACCCTCTCCTCTTGTGGAACCCCGATTCAATCAGTATTTTAATTTGTACTGTGCAGTTATTGATCCAACATGATACTTTGACTATTTAAGAAATAAGGAAACAGATAAATACTTCCATAAGTAACATACATTACTAATAATCAAAAACTCTAGGCAAATTATTCTTATTTGAAAATACACACAAGTGAGATACAGGTAAACATGATGGTAGAAAAATATTGTAGAAATTTTCTACTTTGAGGCAACACTATAAAGTTCTTTCCATCGCAAACAGAAAAGTGATAGCACTTTTACATGTGATTAAAAACAAAAGCACTAACAAAACAAGCAAGAACATATTAAGTTGCAAAACAATTCTAGAAATTTATATTTGTCTATTTTGCATAACTATGTGTTAACCTTTACTAACTTACCAGCAACTCCACCAGAGAAACATGAGGCAGTTTTCTTACAGTAAAGATTTATAGCCTTGGAAACCCTATGTTGTTGTTGTTGTTATGTGCCGTCGAGTCAGCCCTGACTCATAGCGACCCCTCCTTGGGTTTCCGAGGCAGTATCACTACGGAAGTAGGATTGCCCAACCTTCCTTCCAAGGAGTGGCTGATGGGTTTGAACTGCCAGCCATCTGGTCAAGCAGTCAAGTGCCTTAGCCACTATGCTACCAGAGATCCCAGGAAACCCTATAGGGCAGTTCTAGTCTGACTTAAAGAGTCACTACAGGTGAAAATTGACTTGATAGCGGTGGTTTTGTTTTGTTTGTGTTAGATATCTATGTACGGCCGGGGACCTGTGGAACAGCAGGATATGCAGGTAAAAGGGGTGGGAGGCAAAGCTAGATCCCAACCAAGCCCCTTAGATCCAGAAAATGGAGGGAGGGGCCAGAGACAACAAAGTGGTAGGTTCCAGGTGGGAATTAGGTAAGGGGAGGGTGCAGAGGTTTCCAACAGCTAAGGGAAATAAACTTGTCTGTCAGGTTGTCATCCTGTGGGGCTTGGATGTTGCCATGAGGCTTGAGGTTGTGCCACTGGTGTTTCAGATGTCAGCAGAGTTATACATGGTTCACAAGTTTCAACACAGCTTACAGACTAAGACAGACTAGAAAGAAGGAGGAGGCCATCTACTCCTCAAAAATTGGTCAGGGAAATCATTATGAATGACAGAGACACACTGTCTGATACATTACTGGGGAACTTTATGAATAGCTTGGAAACATCATCCAACACAACCCTTTGGGTGGGAAGAACCTCAAAATAGGACTGGGAAAGAGCTGCCTCATCAGAGTAGAACTGACCTTAATGATAGGGATAAAGTAAGTCTTTCAGGATCTCCATGTGCTGACATGGCTGATTCAAATTGAGGAGAAACAGCTGCCAACATCCAACATGGAATGTAAGAAATATGAATCGAGGAAAATAGTAAATTGTCATAAATGAAAAGGAATGCATAAATATTGATTAGTCAGCTAAAATGGATGGGTTTTGTGCATTTTGAAGCAGACAGCCATATTATGCACTATGCTGGGAATGATAAATTGAAGAGGAATGACGTGGCATTCATCATCACAAAGGATGTTTCAATATTTGTCCTGAAGTACAATGCTGTCAGTAATAGGATAATATCCATATGGCTACAAGGAAGACACGTTAGTATGGCTATTATTCAAATTTATGCACCAACCACCAAGGCCAAAGATAAGTAAATTAAAGATTTTTATCAACTTCTGCAGTCTGAAATTGATTGAACATGCAATCAAGATGTGTTCCTTATTACTGGTAATTGGAATGCAAAAGTTGGAAACAAAGAAGAATCACCAGTATTTGGAAAATTTGGCCTTGGTGACAGAAATAACTCTGGAGATTGCATGATAGAATTTTGCAAGGTGAACGACTTATTCATTGCCAATACTTTTTTTTCAACAACACAAACGGTGGCTATACATGTGAACTTCGCCAGATGGAGTACACAGGAATCAGATTGAATACATCTGTGGCAAGAGGCAATGGAAAAGCTCAACATCTTCAACCAAAACAAGGCCAGGAGCAGATTGTGGAATAGTCCATCAACTGCTCATATGCAAGTTCAACTTGAAGACAATTAAAACAAGTGCACGAGAGTCAAAATATGACCTTCAATATATCATTCCTGAATTTAAAGAATTCTGATTAGTGAACATTAGTGAGCTCACTAGTTCTATAGATAATCTAAAGAATAGATTTGATGAATTGAACACCAATGACTGAAAACCAGAATTGTGCGATGACATCAAGAGCATCATCCATGAAGAAAGCAAGAGATCATTAAAAAGATGAGAAAAAAAGAAAAGACCAAAATAGATGTCAGAAGAGATTCTGAAACTTGCCCTTGAGTGAAGAGTAGCTAAAGCAAATGGAAGAAATGGCAAGATAGAAGTGCTGAACAGAAGATTTCAAAGACCAGCTCAAGTAGACAAAGCCGATTGCTATAATGAAATGCACAAAGACTTGGAGTTAGAAAACCAAAAGGGAAGAACATGCTTGGCATTTCTCAAGCTGAAAGAACTGAGGGAAAAAAAAATATGCCTCAAATTGTAATATTGAAAGATTCTATTGGC
The DNA here is from genome assembly GCF_000298275.1 of Orycteropus afer afer. Taxonomy (NCBI): domain Eukaryota; kingdom Metazoa; phylum Chordata; class Mammalia; order Tubulidentata; family Orycteropodidae; genus Orycteropus; species Orycteropus afer. Next base: position 627,065 of record NW_006922384.1, on the reverse strand, counting down.
AAATTATTAAATGATGCAAGAAGAATCAAAAGTAGATGGAAGGAATACACAAAGTCACTGTACTAAAAAGATCTGGTCGATCTTCATCCATTTCAGGGGGTGACATATGTTCAAGAACCAATGATATTAAAGGAAGAATTTGAAGCTGCACTGAAAGAATTGGCAAAGAACAAGACACCAAGAATTGATGGAATACCCAATGAGATATTTCAACCAACGGATGCCCCACTGAAGGCACTCACTCAATTATGCCAAAAGATTTGGAAGACAGCTACTTGGCCAACTAACTGGAAGAGATCCATATTTATACCCATTCCTAAGAAAGGTGATCCCACAGAATGTGGAAATTATCAAATAATATCGTTAATATCACACACAAGCAAAATCTTACTGAAGATATTCCAAAAATGGTTGTAGCAGTATATTGACAGAGAACTTCCAGAAATGCAAACCAGATTCAGAAGAAGACATGGAACAAGGGATATTGTTGCTGATGTCAGATTGGATCTTGGTTCAAAGCAAAGAATACCAGAAAGAAGTTTATTTGTGTTTTATTGACTATGGAAAAACATTTGGTTGTGTGTATCATAACAAATTGTGGACAACATTGAGAAGAATGGAAATTCCAGAACACTTATTTGTACTCATGAAGAACCTGTACATAGAGCAGAATACTGTTGTTTGAACAGAAAAAAGTAACACTACATGGTTTAAAATCAAGAAAGGAGTGTGTCAGGGTTGTATCCTTTCACCATACTTCTTTAATCTGTATGCTGACCAAATAATCCAAGAACCTGGACTGTATAAAGAAGAATGTGGAGTCAGGATTGGAGGAAGAATCATTAACAACCCATGATATGCTGATGGCACAGCTTTGCTTGCTGAAAGTGAGGATGACTTGAAGTACTTATTGATGAAGATTGAAGAATACAGTCTTCAGTATGGATTACACCTCAATAAAAAGAAAACAAAAATCCTTGCAACTGGTCCTATAAGCAACATTAAAATAAATGGAGAAATGATTGAAATTGTCAAAGACTTAACATTACTTGGTTCTAAAATTGACACCAATGGAAGCAGCAGTCAGGACATCAGACAACATATGTTGTTGTTAGGTGCCGTCGAGTCATTTCCAACTTATATCAACCCCATGCACAGCAGAACTAAACACTGCCCATTCCCATGCCAGCTCCATGATCCCTGCTATACCTGAGCCCATCATCGCCGCCACTGTGTCAATCCATCTCATTGAAGGTCTCCTCCTTTTTCGTCAACCCTCCACCCTACCAAGCATGACATCCTTCTCCAGGAAATGATCCCTTCTGACAACTTGACCAAAATAGGTGAGATGAAGTCTAGCCATTGTCACTTTGAGTGCACTTCCTCCAGGACAGATCTGTTAGTTCTATTAGCAGTCCATGGTACTTTCAGCATTCTTTGCCAGCACCACAATGCAAAAGCATCAATTCTTCTTTGGTCTTCTTTATCAATTGTCCAGCTCTCACATGCATATGAGGCAATTGGAAATATCATGGCTTGTGTCAGGTACACCTTAGTCCCCAAGGAGACATCCTTACTCCTCAGCACTTGAAACAGTTCCTTCACAGTTGACTTTCCCAATACTACATGTCATCTAATGTTGTCTAATACAACATATATCACTGGACAAATAGGCTGCAAAGGATCTCTTTCAAGTGCTGAGGATCAAAGATGTCTCCTTGAGGACTACAGTATACCTGACACAAGCCATGGTATTTTCAATTGCCTCATATGCATGTGAGAGCTGGACAATGAATAAGGAAAACTGAAGAAGAATTGAAGCTTTCAAGCTGTGGTGTTGGTGAAGCAGGCTGAAAGTATTGAGGACTGCTAAAAAAACTAACAGGTTTGTCCTAGAGGAAGTGCAGCAAGAATGCTCCTTGGAGGTGAGATTGGCTAGACTTCGTCTCACATTCTTTGGTCATGTTGTAAGATGGGACCATTCCCTGGAGAAGAATATCATGCTTGGTAAGGTGGAGAGTCAACAAAAGATGGGAAGGCCCTCAACTAGATGGATTGACATGGTGGCAATGGTGAGGATTTCAAGTACAGCAAGAATCATGGAGCTGGCTGTGGACTGGGCAGTGTTTCATTCTGTTGTTCATAGGATCGCTATGCGTCAGAGATCACTTGATGGCACCTAACAACAACAACATTTATGTATGATGAACATATTCTCTAACATAATCCAATTAAATAGAATTATTAAGAAAGAGTACTAAAATATCCCTAATAATACTTTATCATATACCCTAATAATACTTTATAATATAATGGAAAGACAAAAGCAAAAATAAGTACTTCTAAATATTCTTAGAATATGCTAAGTCATTCCATGAAATCATAATGAGATTTGGAAAATACTTAATGTTTAATAATACATCATACATCAATTATCTCATATTACTTGGTTCTAGAATCAACATCAATAGAAGCAGCAGTCAAGTCATCAGGAGACATATTGCACTGTGCAAATCTACTGCAAAAGACCTTTTTAAAGTGCTGAAAAGCAAAAATATCTCTTTGAAGACTAAAGTGTGCCTAACTCAAGCCATGGCATTTTCAATCACCTCATATGCATGTGAGGACTGGACAGTGAATAAGGAGGACCAAAGAAGAGTTGATGCTTTTGAGTTGTAATGTTGGTGAAGAAAACTGACTACCAAAAAAATGAACAAATCTTTCCTGGAAGAAGTGTAGTCTGGATGCTCCTTGGAAGCAAGAATGGCCAGATTTTGTTTCACCGATTTTGGTCACATTGTCAGAATGGACCATTCCCTGGAGAAGGATATCATGTTTGGTAAAGTGGATGGTCAACGAAAAAGGGGAAGGCCCTCAACAAGATGGATTGACACAGTGGCTGCAATGATGCACAAAGATATAGCAAGAATTGTGAGGCTGGCACAAGACCGGGGAGTGTTTTATTTTGTTGTATATAGGGTCACTATGAGTCAGAGCTTACTTAATGATACATAACCACAACAACCACATACATCAACATCTGAGGGACAAAGTTCATGCTATGCTTGCAAACAAAATTTCTGTTTAATATATTTATAATGTGGGAAAAATAAAAAGACAAAAATAATTATGAATATCCAAGCATAAATGTAATAAAAATAACAGAAAATTAAAAGAAAATGGAAAGAAGAAATAATAAAGATAAGTGTGAAAAACCCTGCAGTAGATTAAAAAAAGAAAATAGTAGAACATGCCAAATATCTTCAAAAAATTAATAAGACAAACTTCTAGCACACTTGATCAATAATGAGAGAGCTAAGAAGCTATTAAAAGGTAGACAAACTCTAGCTGAACAGAGATTTTATAAATAATTTAAAAATATTGTGAAAAACTGTGGAAAAGTCAATTAAAAATGTTTAAGAAAAGGATCAATGACTTACTAATGGCAAATACCTTTTTTCAACAATACTTAGAGTTGAACAATTTTAGAGATTTAGATATAAAAAGGTGAATCCAATGTTTTAAAATATTAAATATACTTATAATGTCTATAAATAGTTAAACACAAACCTAATGAATTTTAAAGAGATATATGCATACTAGAATGGATAAAAGAAATATTTTGATAGATAATTTAATTGTTACACATAGTAAATGAATCACATGAAATTACTCTTATTCAAACAGTTTTGATGTACAAAATTACAAGTTCACATGACTCAAGTTAATAAAAACTCTACACACAGAAATTATTAATGATAAAATTTAGCTCTGTTGTTGAAAATAAAATTTGTTACTATTAAATATAGTTAGAAAACTTCATTTTGAAGTGCTAAGAATTCTTTTAAAAAAGAAACTAAAATCTACCCATAAAGATATATAACAAAATTCTGTATAGAATCTTTAATAAGTAAATTTTATTTAAAGACACAAAAAAACTTAATAAATTAAAATCCATCCCATATATTTGTGAAGATTCAACATTATACATATCCTTATTTTCTCAAGTTATTTTTTGAACTCAGTTAAATCTAAGATAAATACAACAGATTTTTAGAGCTTTACAAAAACTAATCATATACTTTTTAAAACATAAAAGAAAAAATTAAAGAATTACTACTGCACTCATATTAATTATAATTGTCCTATTTGCACAAAAATACAGGCACGCTATTTCATGGAACAGAATAGAGACATTAGAAATAATCCAAACACTAATTCAAATCCAACTGTTGGTAAAACATTGAAGAGTTCTAATTCAAATGAAAATCTAATGCAAATTGCTAACTAGTGTTTGTTAGGTTGTCCTATTATGGTGGTTTGCATGTTGCTGTGATGATGGAAGGTATACTATGATAATAGAAGTTATGCTATTGGTATTTCAGGGACAGGGACAGCAGAGTTAGGGTCAGGTTTCAGTGGAGATTCAGAACTAAGAGAGAAGAGGAAGGAGGACATGGTGATCTATTTCTGAAAAAAAAAAAAAAAAAAACCTAGCCTGTGAAACCTTATGAATAGCAGTGAAATGTCATCTGTAATGGTGCTAGAAAGTGAGCCCTTCAGATTGTTGTTGTTGTTAAGTGCCGTCGAGTCATTTCCGACTCACAGCGACCCCATGCACAGCAGAACGAAACACTGCCCGATCCCGCGCCAGCCCCACAATCCCTACTATACTTGAGCCCATC
>NW_006922384.1:606784-621484 GCF_000298275.1 Orycteropus afer afer | reverse complement strand
AAAGAATTGGCCAGGGAAAACCTTATGAATAACAAAGAAACCTTCAGATTGGAGGTATTTAAATATGACGGGGGAAATCTGCCTTCTCAAATTAGAGTTAACTCTGGTAGTATGGTGGCTAAGGCATTTGACTGTTAATCAGAAGGTTGGTGGTTCAAACCCACCATGGAAGGAAGACTGGGCAATCTATTTCTGTAAAGATTTACTGCTTTGGAAACCCAATGGGGATCACTGTAAGTCAGAATCTACTTGATGGAAGTGAGTTTGGTTTGGTTTAGCTTTTGATAATAAAGATGTAGTAAAGTATTTAGGATCTTAATTACTGATGTAGCATGACTCAGAATGACAAGAAACAGCTGCAAACATTCATTAATAATAAAAGCATGCCATGTATGAAGTACAAAACTAGGAAAATTGAAGTTTCCAAAAAATGAAATAGAACATGTAAGATTGATAACCTAAGCATTAGTGAGCTGAAATGGACTGGTATTGGCTATTTTGAATTGGACAATCATGTTGTCTACTGTGCTGGAAATAACGAATTGAAGAGGCATGGTTTCACATTCATTGTTAAAAAGAACATTTCAATATCTATCCCAAACTACAGTCCTGTCAGTGATTATATAATGTTGATATGTTTACAAGGAAGACCAGTTAATATAACTTTTATTCAAATTTACATAAAAAAACACTAATGTCAAAGATGAAATGGAAGATTTTTTATAACTTTTGCACCATGAAATTGAACAAACATAAAATCAAGATGCATTGGTCAATACTGTTGAATGGAATGCAAATTTGGAAACAAAGAAGATTTGATAGTTGGTAAATATAGCTTTGGATATAGAAATTACACTAGAGATTGATTCCAATCCAGAAGTTTGCAAGATCAACAACTTATTCATTACAGATGCCTTCTGTCAACAACATAAATGACAATTGTTGTTGTTGTTATGTGCCGTCGAGTCAAACCCGACTCATAGCGACCCCTCCTTGGGTTTCTGAGGCAGTATCACTACGGGAGTAGGAATGCCCAACCTTCCTTCTGAGGAGTGGCTGGTGGGTTTGAACCGCCAGCCGTCTGGTTAGCAGGCAAGTGTCTTAGCCACTATGCTACCAGACCTCCTAAATGACAATTATATACATGTATTTCACCAGATGGAATATATAAGAATCCAGTCATCTACCTCTGTGGAAAGATATGATGGAGAAGCTCAGTATAAATGAGTCTGAACAAGACCAGCAGCTGACTGTGGAACAGATCATCAATTGCTCATATGAAAGTTAAAGCTCAAGTTCAAGAAAACTAAAATAAGTCTCCAAGAGCCACAGGGTCTCCTGTTGCTGTATTTTCCTAAATTTAAAGATGGTCTTAAGAATAGATTTGATGTACCGAGCTTCAATGACCTAAGAGCAGAGGAGCTGCTGGATGACATTATCATACAAATGATCATTAAAAAGATATGAATAAAAGAATAGACCAAAATGGATGTTAGGAGAAATGCTGAAACTTGCTCTGCAAAGTACTAGCCAAAGTGAAAGGAAGAAATGATAAAGTAAAAGAGTTGAGCAGAAGATTATAAGGGGGGGTGGGGGGTGGCTTGAGAAGACAAAGTAAAGTATTACAATGAGATATGCAAAGACATAGAGTTAGAAAATCAAATGGGAAGAACAAATCCAATATTTATCAACCTGAAATAAATGAAAAAAAGATTGAAAGCTGAAACTGCATATTGAAAGATTACATGGGCAAAACATTCAATGATGTAAGAAGCATCAAAAGAAGATGGAAAGAATACACAGAGTCACTTTATCAAAAAGAATAGGTCAATATACAACCATTTCAGGAAGTAGCATGTGATCAAGAACTGACAACACTGAATGAAGTACAAGCTACCCTGAAGGCATTGATGAAAATCAAGGTGCCACAAATTAATGGAATGCCGATTGAAATGTTTGAACGAGTGGATGCACCACTGCAAGTGCTCATTCATCTATGTCAAGAAATTTGAAGACAACTATCTGACCAACTGCATGAAAGAAATTAATATTTGTGTCTATTCCAAAGAATAGTGATCCAACAGAGTACAGAAATTAATGAACAACATAATTATTACCACACACTAGTAACACTTTACTGAAGATTATTCAAAAACAGTTGTAGCTGTACATTGACAAGAAACTCCCAGAAATTCAACTGGATTCAAAGGTTGTTGTTGTTAGGTGTCATCGAGTCATTTCTGACTCATAGTGACCCCATGCACAGCAGAAAGAAACACTGCCCCATCCCGTGCCAGCCCCATGATCTTGCTATACTTAAGCCCATTGTTGCAGCCACTGTGTCAATCCATCTTGTCGAAGGCCTTCCCCTCTTTTGTTGATCCTTCACCTTACCAAGAATGACATCCTTCTCTAGGGGATAGTCCCCTCTAGCAACATGACCAAAGTAGGTGAGGTGAAGTCTGGCCATCCTCGCTTCCAAGGAGCATCTTGGCTGTACTTCCTCCAGGATACATCTGTTAGTTCTTTTGGCAGTCCATGGTACCTTCAGCATTCTTCACCAGCACCACAACTCAAAAGCATCAACTCTTCTCCAGTCTTCCTTATTCATTGTCCAGCTCTCACATGCAAACAAAGTGATTGGAAATATCATGGCTTGTGTCAGGTGCACCTAAGTCCTCAAGGAGACATCCTTGCTCCTCAGCATGTGAAAGTGTTCCTTCACAGCTGACTTGCCCAGTGCTACACAGCAGCCATGAGGAATGTAAGATTCAAAGGAGGATATGTTAAAAGGGACACCATTGCTAATGTCAGTAGATGTTGGCTGAAAGCAGAGAATAACAGAAAGATTTTACCTGTTTTGTTGATGTTACAAAGGCATTTGATTGTGTAGATCATAACAAATTATAGTGAATATTGTGAAGAATGAGAATTCCAAAACACCTAATTTTTCCCATGAAGAACCTGCACATAGACCAAGAGGCAATCATTGGAACAGAACAATATTATACTGCATAGTTTAAAATCAGGAAGGTTTGTAGCAGTGTTATATTCTTTCAGCATTCTTATAGACTATATGAAGAAGAGCATGACATCAGGATTGGAAGAAGACTCATATACAACCTGAAAATGCAGATAACACAACCTTGCTTGCTGAAAGTGAAGAGTACTTGAAGCACATACTGAGGAAAATCACAGACTACAGCCTTCAGTATGGACTATACCTCAACATAAAACAGAAATCCTCACAGCTGAACCGATAAGCAATGTTATGATGAAGGGAGAAAAGGTTGAAGTTATAAAAGATTTCATTTGGTATCACAGTCTGTCTCTGGAAGGAGCAGTCAAAAAATCTAATGGCACATTGAATTGGCTAAATGTATAAAAGACCTCTTTAAAGTGAAGATTAATGTGCATCTGACTGGAACCAAAATATTTTCAATTCACCTCAAATGCATGTGACAGTAGGACAATGAATAAGCAAGACCAAAGAAAAATTGATGCCTTTGCATTATGGTTTGGGGAAGAGTATTGAATATGCCATTGTTCGTCAGAAGTACAAAAAATCTATCTTGGAAGAATTACAGACAGAATGCTTCTTAGAAGTGAAGACAATGAGACTTCATCTCATGTACTTTGGATGTATTATCAGGAGAGACCAGTTCCTGGAGAAGGACATCATACTTTATTAAATAGAGGACCAGCGGTAAAGAGGAAGATACTCAACAACATAGATTGATACAGTAGCTGCAACAATAGGCTCAAACATAGAATGAATGTGAAGACTGTGCAGAACCAGGCAGCCTTTCACTGTGTTTTGCACTGGGTCACTATGAATGAAAGCCAATTCAATGGCACCGACAACAACAGCAATTCATGCCATACACTATTTTTAGAACACCTTCTGTTTCCTCAGTCCTTATCAGGGTCAGCTTATCAACTTTTCTAGTAATTTCCTTGACACACTTTGTTAAGCTCTTTGCCATCATTACTGTGTTTAACTCTCAATGCCAATAAACTTATCATCATAGACTGTCTTACATATCATATTCTATGTTTGTATACACACACTCCTACGTATAACTCTTAATAACATATAAGAAAGTGAAATGTGTGAAAGTGAATCAGCTGTCAGGCAGCAACAAGATGGCATTGCTCAAAAGGTTTATTGCTCAGCTGAAGTAGGAAATTTCAGAAATTGAAAATGAAAGGCATTTTATATGTGTCGTGTATGGAAGTGTTGGCTGTGAGTAAGTCCAATCTAAAAATCACACATTGCTTTTATTATTTATACCTTTCCTAAAGTCTAAAAAATATACTCATCTATACAATATTTAATTAAAAAGTTACTCTTGGACTTCAGGATTAAGAAACAAGAAGAAATTATGATAAGATAGTTGGGAATTTCAGGTATGTGTTTTCCATTTTTCCTGTGATTCATACGGCACATTGGTAATTTCATTACAAGTAAAGCTTTTTCAGTACCTGTATCACACACACTTTAAAGGAGTTCATATCACTCAGGAGTGATTTACAATTGATAGTCTTTTTTTTTTTTTTTTTAATATCTTACAAATACAATCAATTTAAAATAGAAACTGTGGAGAGATAGAGTATAATGGATTCAAGTACATGTCAAATCTAATTTCTGTATAGAATAATTGAACACAATGCAAGGCACTTCAAATCTTATTTCCTCTGGAAAGAGAGTGTAATCAGAGTGTAATGAGAATTGGAATTAAGAAATTAAAAATAAATGTCCATAAGAAAAAAAAATGTATTTCAATCAGACAGTAATAATGTTTTCAACATTGAAAATTAATTCCCCAAATGAATATCTTTTCAGCATATTCAATCTATTATCCACTTTCATCTTTTTATCTAACACTCACTGTTTCTAACTTGACTAAACTATCACACTATTTAAGAACTAAAACAAGAACTGTTCATTGATAAACTTTTGTAGTATGCTATCATCTCTATTATTTAGTTTAGTTAAATGTTGAAATATATCTAGAGGAGGAATTTTTCTGGATATGGTTGCACAGAAACAAATTTAAAGCATGTAGTTTTAAATAGACAAGCTCTAAGGACATCAATATGAAGTCACTGAAAAATGAGTAAGTATGGCACATAAAGTGAATACACATTAAATTATTAAGTAAATTTTTTTTTAAGATTAATATTTCTCATGGTAATAAAGAACCTGGCTCCAAAGTCAGAGTCAGGGTCCTGGTTTTGATTTGCAGAATTATAATATGGATTTCATGTCTTTGTTTCAGTTTTCTCAACTGGAAAAAAAAAAAAATGAAAGTGAGAAAAATACAAATGACTATGAGAAATATACTAGATCATTTTTAAGGATTTATCTCTCTTTCTGCCACATGATAAAAGTCATAAGTATTAATTATTTTTCATTTTAATGCAGTCCTTAAATAGTTCTTTATGTTTCATCTCTTTTTTCTGTTATGTTACCTTGGGAATGGATATCACTTAAATAATCAATTATTGTGCACCCGAAGATCATGTGCTTGTGAGAATATTTCCATATTGCTTAATATAATGTTAGCAATTGCAGCAATACAATAAAAAATGTGAAAAAATATTCAAGGAGATGGAGTTCTAGAAATAATAATGGAATTAATGCTCACTAGGGAAGTTCTCCACCACTTCTTTGTCAGTATATCATACTGTGCTGCACTTCATGTTGCTGTGAGACTAGAGGCTATGTCACCAGTATTTCAAATACCTGAAGTATCACCCATGGCAGACAGGTTTCAGCATAGCTTCTAGACTAACACAGACTCAGGAAAAGGAAGGGGTTACCCACTTCTCAAAGAATCAGCCAGTGAAAACCTTATGAATAACAGAAAAAATACTGTCTGATATATTACTTGAAAATTTTATGGATAGCCCTGAAACAATGTCAGATATAGTGCCAGAAGATGAACTTTTCAGGTGGGAAGACACTAAAAATACAACTGGGGAGGAGCTGTCTCCTCAGAGTAGAGCCAACCTTAATGGTGTGAATGGAGTAAAGCTTTTAGGATCTCCATTTGGTGATATGGCATGATTCAAAATGGGAAGGAACAGTGCAAACATCCATTAAAATTGTTATGTGGAATGTATGAAGTATGAATCTAGGAAAATTGGAAGTTGTCAAAAATGAAATGAACACATTAAGATTGATATCCTAGGCATTAGTGAGCTGAAATGGACTAGTTTTGACCATTTTGAATCAGACAACCACATGATCTACTATGCCAGGAATTACAAATTAAAGAATGGTGTGTCATTCATCATCACAAAGTATGTTTCAATATCTGTCCTGAAGTACAATGTTGCAAGTGATAGGATAATATCCATATACCTACAAGGAAGACCAGGAGCTCTGGTAGCATAGTGCCTAAGGCACTTGATTGCTAACCAGAAGGCCAGCGGTTCAAACCCACCAGCCACTCCTCGGAAGGAAGGTTGGGCAATCCTACTTCTGTAGTGATACTGCCTCGGAAACCCAAGGAGGGGTCGCTGTGAGTCAGGGCCAACTCAACAACACATAACAACTATAAGGAAGACCAGTTAATACTACAATTATTTAAATTTACAGAACAACCACCAAAGACAAAAATTAAGAAACTGAAGATTTTGCCAACTTCTGTAGTCTGAAATTGACCAAACATGCAATCAAGACATATTGATTATCACTGGTGATTGTAATTCAAAAATAGAAAACAAAGAAGAATCACCGGTAGTTGGAAAATACGGCCTTGGTGATAAAAATAATGCTGGACATCGCATGACAGAATTTTTCAAGATCAACAACTTATTCATTGCAAATACCTTTTATCAATAACAAAAAGATGGCTATTCACATGGACTTATTCAATCTGCTTTAATTCCATTAATTCCATTATTCAGAGCTGACTCTGAAATAGACCATCGATTTCTCTTATGCAAGCTCAAGTTGAAGCTGAAGACAATTAAAACAAGTCCATGAGAGCCAAAATATAACCTTGAATATATCTCTCTTGAATTTACAGACCATCTAAACAATAGATTTGATGAATTGAACACCAATCACTAAAAACCAGAGGAATCGTGGGATGACATCAACAACATCTTTCATGAAGAAAACAAAGGTCATTAAAAAGACAGGAAAGGAAGAAAAGACCAAAATCAATGTCAGAAGAGACTCTGAAACTTGCCCTTGAATGGAGAGTAGATAAAGAAAATAGAAGAAATGACAAGACAAAAGATCTGAACAGAAGATTTCAAAGAGACTTTCAAGAAGACGAAGTCAATTTTTATAATGCAATGTGCTAAGACCTGGAGTCAGAAAACCAAAAGGGAAGACCACAGTCAACATTTCTCAAGCTGAAAGAACTGAAGAAAAAAAATCAAGGCTTGAGTTGCAATACTGAAATATTCTATGGTCACAATATTGATTGATACAGGAAATATCAAAAGAACATGGAAAGAATACATAGAGTCACTGTTCCAAGAATAATTGGTTGACATTCATCAATTTCATGAGGCAGCATATGATCAAGAACCAATGGTATTGAAGGAAGAAGTCCAAGATACACTGAAGGAATCAGTAAAGAAAAAGGCTCTAGGAATTGATGGAATACCCATTGAGCTATTTCGATGAATGGAGGCTGTGCTGGAGACACTCAATCATCTATGGTAAGAGATGTGGAAGACAGTTACCTGGCCAACTGACTGGAAGAGATCCATATTTTTCCCCTGTCCAGTATGTGGAAATTGTTGAACAATAACATTAATATCACATGCAAAGAAAATCTGGCTGAAGATAATTCAAAAGCAGTTGCAGCAGTATATTGAAAGAGAACTTCTAGAAATGCAAGTTGGATTCAGAAGAAGACGTGGAAGAAAGAATATCATTGCTGATGTTGGATGGATCTTGGGTCAAAGCAAAGAGTACCAGAAAGATGAGTTTTATTGACTTCACAAAAGCATTTGATTGTGTGAATTATAACAAATTATGGAAAACATTGAGAACAGGAATTCCAGAACACTTCATTGTGTTCATCAGGAACCTTTACATATTTCAGGAGGCAGTCTTTCTAACAGAATGAGGAGATACTGCATAGTTTAAAATCAGGAAAAGAGTGCATCATGTTGTATCCTCTCATCATACTTATTCAATCTGTATGTTGAACAAATAATCCAAGAAACTGGACTATGTGAAGAAGAACATGGCCTCAAGATTGGAGGGAAACTTATTAATAACCTCCGATACACAGATGACACATCTTTGCTTGCTGAAAGTGAGGATGATTTCAAGCACTTACTGTTGAAGATTAAAGACTTCACTCTGCAGTATGGATTACACCTCAACATAAAAAAGAAATTAAAATCTTCACAATTGGACCGATAAGCATCATCACAATAAATGGAAAAAAGATTGAAGTTGTTAAAGATTTCCTATTATTTAATTCTACGGTCAAAACCAATGGAAGCAACAATGAAGACATCAGAAGATGTATTGCACTGGATGAATCTGCTGCAAAAGATCTCTTTCAAGTGACAAAGAGCAAAGATATCTCCTTGATGAGTAAGGTGCGCTTAACCCAAGCCATAGTATTTTCAATCACCTCATATGCATGTATGTGAGAGCTGGACAGTAAACAAGAAAGACCGAAGAAGAGTTGATTCTTTTTAAGTTATGGTGTTGTCAAAGAATACTGAAAGTACCATGGACTGCCAAAAAAAACAAGCAAGTCTTTCCTGGAAGATGAGCAGCTGGAATGCTCCTTGGAAGTGAGAGTGGCCAGACTTCATTTTACCTACTTTGGTCATGTTGTCAGAAAAGACCATTCCCTGGAGAAAGATATCCTGCTTGGTACAGTGGATGGTCAATGAAAAAGGGGAAGGCCCTCAATGAAATGGATTGATACAGTGGCTGCAACAATGGGCTCAGGTACAGCAAGGATTGTGAGGCTGGGGCAGGACCCGGCAGTGTTTTGTTTTGTGGTACAGAGGGTCACTATGAGTCGGAGCTGACTCAAAGACACCTACAACAATAACAATGGAAGTTCTTTCTGAGAAGATTTCAAAGGATGGCTGGAGATGACAAAATAAGTTATTATAATTAAATGTGAAAAGACCTGGAATTAGAAAAACAAATGGGAAGAATAAGCTCAGCATTTCTCATGCCAAAAGAACTGAAGAAAAAATCCAGCCTTCAATTTGCACTACTGAGGATTCTATAGCAAAATTTTAAATGATGTAGTGTGCATCAACAGAACACAGAAACAATGCACAAAGCCACTGTACCAAAAATAATTAGTCAACATTCAGCCATTTCAGGATAAAGAACTGCTTTGAAAGAACTGCAAAATTCACTGAAGATATTAGTGAGAAACAAGGCTCCAAGAACTGAAGGAATACCATTTGTGATGTTTCAACAAATGGACCCAGAACAGAGGGTACTCACTCCTCTATTCCAAGAAATTGGAGACAGTTACCTTGACACCAGACTGAAAGTGATTCATATGTGTGCCCATTCCAAAGAAAGGTGATCCAACTGAATGCTGAACTTATCAGACTATATCATTAATTTCACACGCAAGTAAAACTTTGCTAATGATCATTCAGAAGGAGTTGCAACAGTATATCAAAAGGGAACTGGCAGTAATTCAAGCTGGGTTCAGAGGATATAGAAAAGAAAAAAATATCAATGGTGATGTTAGATGGCTCTGAGCTGAAGCAGAGAATCACAGAAATACATTTACTTGAGTTTTATTAATTATGACAAGGCATTCGACTTTGTGGATCATAACTCATTATAGAAAACATTGTGAAGAATGGGAATTGTGTTCATGTGGAGCATGTACATAGATCTAGAGGCAGTTATTCAAACAGAACAAGGGGACACTGTCATTTAATATCAGGAATGGGTGTTTTAGAGTTGTAACATTTCACCTTGCTTATTCAATCTGTGTGTTGAGAAAATAAATCAAGGTGAACTCTATGAAGAAAAAACAGCATAAGGATTAGAGGAAGCTTCATTAACAATCTTTGACATGCATATGATATAACCTTGCTTGCTACAAAGAAGAGAACTTGAAGCATTAACTGATAAAGATCAAAGACTTTACCTTTTGTATGGACTACACCTCAACATGAGCACATGCAGGCAGGCTGCTGTAAGCCAGCCTCGGGAGAAGGCAGATGTTTATGCCCTTGGAGCAGGTGGGGTAAACAACTAAGGTGGGGGATACCAGGAAATGAGCAGAGCAGTTTGGAATAACTAAGGGAGACAAACTTGTCTGTCAGTTTGTTTTATTGTAGTGGCTTGAGTGTTGCTATGAGGCTAGAGGCTATGCCAGTGGTGTTTCAAATGCCAGCAGGGTTACCGTTGATGGACAGGTTTCAGCAGAGCTTCCAGACTAAGGGAGACTCAGAAGAAGGAAGAAGCTATCCACTTATTAAATAATTGGCCAGTGAAAACCATATGAATAGCAGTGAAACACTATGTGATACATTGCTGGAAAACTTTATGAATAGCCCTGAAATATTGCACAAATATGGACCACTCAGGTTGGAAAGCTCTCAAAATAATGCTGGAGAAGAGCTGCCTCCTCAGAGTAGAGCCAACCTTAACAATGTGGGTGGAATAAAGATTTTGGGACCACCATTTGCTGATGTGATATGTCTCAAGATGAGAAGAAATAGCTGCAAACATCCACTAATAATCGGAACATGGAATGTACAAATTATGAATCTAGAAAAATTGGAAGATGTCAGAAATGAAATGGACTGCATAAAGATCAATATCTTAGGCATCAGTTAGCTGAAATGGACTGGTTTTGGCCATTTTGAATCAGATAATCATATGATCTACTATGACAGGAATGACAAATTGTAAGAGTGGCGTGACACTCATCATCACAAAGAATGTATCAGAATCTGTCCTGAAGTACAATGCTGTCAGTCATAGGATAATATCCATATACCTAGAAGGAAGACCAGGAGCTCTGGTGTCATAGTACCTAAGGCATTTGACAGCTGACCAGAAGGCTGGGGTTCAAACCCACCAGACACTCCTTAGAAGAAAGATTGGGCAATGTACTTCCATAAAGATGTCATTGTTAGGTACTGTCGAGTCATCTCCAACTCACAGCAACCATATGCACTGCAGAATGAAACACCACCAGGTCCCATGCCAGCTCCACAATCCCTCCTATACTTGTGCCCATGGCCACAGCCACTGTGTCAATCCATCTCGTTGAGGGCTTTCCTCTCTTTTGTTGACCCTCTACCTTTCCAAGCATGACATCTTTCACCAGAGAATGGTCTCTTCTGATAACATGAGCTAAGTAGGTGAGTCGAAGTCTGGCCATTCTCGTTCCAAGGAGCATTCCAGCTGTACTTCCTCCAGGACAGATTTGTTAGTTCTTTAGCAGTCCATGGTACTTTCAGCATTCTTCCCCAGCACAACAACTCAAAAGCATCAATTCTTCTTCGGTCTTCTTTATTCATTGTCTACCTCTCATGTGCATATGAGGTGATTGAAAATATCATGGCTTTTGTCAGAAGCACCTTAGTCCTCAAGGAGGTATCACTGCTTGAAAGAAGTTCTTTGCAGTCAATTTGCTGAGTGCTATACGTCATCTGATGTCCTGATTGCTGCTTCATTGGTGTCAATTGTAGAAGCAAAGAATGTGAAGTCTCTCATAACTCCTATCTTCTCACCATTTATCATGACATTGCTTATAGATCCAGTTGTGAAGATTTTTGTTTCTTTTATAGTGAGATGTAATCCATACTGCAGACTGTATTCTTCAATCTTCATCAATAAGTACTTCAAGTCATCCTCACTTTCAGCAAGCAAAGTTGTGTCATCAGTGTATTGCAGGTTGTTAATGATTCTTCCTCCAATCTTGATGTTCTTCCTCCAATCTTTATGTTCTTCTTTATATAGTCTAGCTTCTTGGATTATTTGTTCAGCATGTAGATTGAATAAGTATGGTGAAAGGATACAACCCTGGCACACTCCCTTCTTGATTTTAAACCATGCAGTGTCCCCTTGTTCTGTTCAAATGACAGCCTCCTGGTCTATGTCCAGGTTCCTCATGAGTACAATTAAATATTCTGGAATTCCCATTCTTCTCAATGTTATCCATATTTTTCTATGATTCACAATATCAAATGTTTCTGTATAGTCAATAAAACACAAGTAAACATTTTTCTGGTATTCTTTGCTTTGAGCCACGATCCATCTGTCATCAGCTATGATATTATTTGCTCCACATCCTCTTCTGAATCCAGCTTGAATTTCTGGAAGTTCTCTGCCAATCTACTTCTTCAACCATTTTTGAATGATCTTTTGTAAGATCATATGACACTAATGATATTGTTTGATAATTTCCCCGTTCTATGATATCACCTTTCTTTGCAATGGGTAGAAATATATATCTCTGCCAGTCCTTTGGTCATATAGCTGTCTTCCAAATCTCTTGGAAGAACTGAGTGAATGCCTCCAGTGGGGCACCTGTTTGTTGAAACATCTCAATGGATAGTCTATCAATTCCTGGAGCCTTGTTCTTTGCCAATTCCTTCAGTGAAGCTTCAACATCTTCCTTCAATACCATTGGTTCTTGAACATATGCCACCCCCTGAAATGGATGAACATCCACCAATTCTTTTTGCTACAGTGACTCTGTGTATTACTTACATCTTCTTTTGATGTTTCCTGCATCATTCAATATTCTTCCCATAGAATCTTTCAATATTGCAACTCAAGTATTATTATTTTTTCCTAAGTTCTTTTAGCTTGAAAAATGCTGAGCATGTTCTTCCTTTTTGGTTGTCTAACTTCAGGTCTTTGCACATTTCATCATAGTAATTGGCTTTGTCTGCTCGAGATGCTTTTTGAAATCTTCTGTTCAGCTCTTTTATCTCTTGTCATTTCTTCCATTTTCTTTAAAAGCTACTCTCCACTCAAGAGCAAATTTCAGAGTCTCATATCCTTTTGGGTCTTTTCCTCTTTTCTCGTCTTTTTAATGACTTCTTGTTTTCTTCATGGGTGATGTCATCCCACAATTCTTCTGGTTTTCAGTCACTGTTACTCAATGTATAGCCTAGAGAGACCACCTAGGAAACCCAAGGAGGGGTCACTATGAGTACAATCAACTTGACAGTGAGTTTTTTTTTTTTTTTTTAATGAGAAAGATCATTTAATACTATTATTAATCAAATTTACACACCAATCTCCAAAGACAAGGATGAAGAAATTGAACATTTCTACTAATTTCTGCAGTCTCAAATTGACTGAACATTCAATCACAATGTGTTACTCATCCCTGGTGACTGGAATGCAAAAGTTGGAAACAGAGAAGAATCACTGGTAGTTGGAAAATATTTCCTTGGTGATAGAAATGAGGCTGGAGATTGCATGATAGAATTTTGCAAGAACAAAGACTTATTCATTGCAAGTAACTTTTTTTCAACAACAAAAATGACAGTAGAAAGAGGTGATGGAGAAGCTCAGCTTCTTCAACCAAAACAAAGGCAAGAGCTCATTGTGGAACAAATGCTGCTTACATGCAAGTTCAAGTTGAAACTGAAGGCAATTAAAAGAAGTCCATGAGAGCTATGAATTTCTTGATTTTATCAGTGCTGAATTTAGAAACCATCTAAAGAATAGATCTGATGGATAGAATACCAATAACTGAAAACCAGAGTAATTGTGGAATAACATCAAGAACATCATCCATGAAGAGAGCAAAAGGTCATTAAAAGACAGGAAAGGAAGAAAAGATCAAAATGGATGTCAGAAGAGACTCTGAACTTGCCCTTGAATGGAGAGTAGCTAAAACAAATGGAAGACATGCCAAGATAAAGGAGCTGAACAGAAGATTTCAACAGAAGAGCAGCTCAAGAAGACAAAGCCAATTTTTGTAATGAAATGTGCCAAGGCCTGGAGTTAGAAAACCAAAAGGGAAGAACATGTTTGGCATTACTCAAGAAGAAAGAACTGAAGAAAAATATTCAAGCCTTGAGTTGCAATATTGAAAGATTCTATGGGCAAAATATTGACTGATGCAGGAAATATCAAAGGAAGATGGAAGGAATACACAGAGTCACTCTATCAAAAAGAATTTGTTGATGCTCATCCATTTTAGGAGGTGACTTATGATCAAGAACCAATGGTATAGATGGAAGAAGTTGAAGCTACACTAAAGGAATTGGCAAAAAACAAGGGTCCAGGAATTGATGGAATACCCACTGAGATGTTTGAACAAATGGGTACCATGCTGGAGGCACTCACTGGGCTATGCCAAGAGATTTGGAAGACAGCTACCTGGCTAACTGACTGGAAGAGATCCATATTTGTACCCATTCCAAAGAAAGATGATACCACAGAATGTGAAAATTATTGAACAGTATCATTGATATCACACACAAATAAAATCTTACTGAAGATAGTTCAAAAATGGTTGCAACAGTATATTGACAGAGAACTTCCAGATATGCAAGCTGAATTCAGAAGGGGATGTGGAGCAAGGAATATCATAGCTGCTGTCAGATTAATCTTGGTCCAAAGAAAAGAATACCAGAAAGATGTTTACTTGTACTATTGACTATGCAAAGGCATTTGATTGTGTGGATCATAACAAATTATGGATAACATTGAGAAGAATGGGAATTCCAGAACACTTAATTGTACTC
>NW_006922384.1:597640-598814 GCF_000298275.1 Orycteropus afer afer | reverse complement strand
CACTAAGGTAAAACCCATTTACTTTCATTAATAGAAATATGTTTAGTGCCTAAGACATTTGACTGCTAACCATAAGGCTAGCTGTTCAAACCCACCAGCCACTTCTCAGAAGGAAGATTGAGCAATCTACTTCCCTAGTGATACCACCTCAGAAACCTAAGGAGGGGTCACTATGAGTCAGATCCACCTCCATGGCAGTGAGTTTTGGTTTAGTAAGCGTATGTTGTTGTTATGTTCCATCAAGTTGGACCCGACCGCCAGCCTTCTGGTTAGCAGTGAAGTGCTTTAGGCACTATGCTACCGGAGCTGCTTAGTAAGCATATTATATTAGCTTATTCTATCTGGGAGAAACACACCCTGATTAAAAAAAAAAGGGGGGGGTGTAAAACTGAGGGTCAAATCTTTATATGAAAACAGTGAGCTGAAATTTTTACATTGAAACTATTTGTTTCTATATATTGCCCTTATGTGTATGTATGTGTGTTGTTGTTACGTGCAGTGGAGTGGGACCCGACTAATAGCGAGCCCTCCTTGGGTTTCCGAGGCAGTATCACTACTGAAGTAGATTGCCCAACCTTCCTTCCGAGGAGTGGCTGATGGGTTTGAACCGCCGGGCTTCTGGTTAGCAGTCAAGTGCCTTAGGCACTCTGCTACCAGAGCTCGTGTATGGGGGCTCTGGTGCACAGTTCTATATGTATATGTAGATGCATGCTATGCATGTGTGATATTTTCCAACCTCCTAATGGCATTACCACATTATATTATAAAATCCCTTAAATAATTTTTATTTTGATTGGTTTAAAACTAATAAGTGGCTATATAAATGCAATATTTCCAGAAATTGGGGATATTGAAATTTTAATATTTTCAAAAATATTCTTATATAAATGTTTTAAGAATTCAAGTTCACATAGTTTAGATAAATCTTTGGTAAAATAATACTTTAATATTCTTGGTTTAATAGAAACAGCTATGTCTTATGAGTTATATATATTGTTGTTGTTGTTGTTATGTGCCATTGAGTCGGACCCGATTCATAACGACCCCTCCTTGGGTTTCTGAGGCAGTATCACTACGGAAGTAGATTTCCCCATCTTCCTTCCGAGAGGTGGCTGGTGAGTTTGAACCGCCAGCCTTTTGGTTAGCAGTCAAGTGCCTTAGGCACTATAGTACC
>NW_006922384.1:591976-597540 GCF_000298275.1 Orycteropus afer afer | reverse complement strand
GTGTGGATCATAACAAATTATGGATAACATTGAGAAGAATGGGAATTCCAGAACACTTAATTGTACTCATAAGGAACCTGTACTTAGACCAGGAGGCTGTTGTTTGAACAGAACAAGGGGATATTGCATGGTTTAAAATTGGGAAGGGAGTGTGTCAGGGCTGTTTCCTTTCACCATTCTTATTCAATCTGTATGCTGAGCAAATATTCTAAGAACCTGTACTAAATGAAGAAAAATGTGGCATCAGGATTGGTGGCAGAGTCATTGACAACCTGCAATACACAGACAACACAACTTTGCTTGCTGAAAGTGAGGATGATTTGGAGCACTTATGAAGATTAAAGACTACAGCCAGCAGTATGCATTGCACCTCAATGTAGACAAAACAAAAGTCTTCACAACAGGACCAATAAGCACCATCACAATGAAGGTAGAAAAGACTGAAGTTGTCAAAGACTTCATATCACTTGGTTCTTTAATCGACACTAATGTAAGTAGCAGTCAAGGGATCAAAATATGAATTGCATTGGGCAAATCTGTTGCAAAAGACCTCTTTCAAGTGCTGAAGAGCAAAGAGATCTCCTTGAAGACAAAGATGTGCCTAACCCAAGCCATGCCATTTTCAGTGGCCTCATATGCATGTGAGAGCTGGACAATGAATAAGGAAGATCAAAAAAGAGTTGATGCTTTTGAGTTGTGGTGTTGCCTAGGAATGCTGATAGGACTGTGGACTGCTAAAAGAACGAACAAATCTTTCCTGGAAGAAGTGTACCCAGAATACTCCTTGGAAGCAAGAATGGCCAGACTTCATCTGACTTACTTTGGTCATGTTGTCAGAAGGGACCATTCCCTGGAAAAAGATGTCATACTTGGTAAAGTTGAGGTTCAACGAAAGAGGAGAAGTCCCTCAACGAGATGAATTGACATGGTGTCTGCAGCGATGGGATCAGGTATAGTAGGGATTGTGAGACTGGAACAGGGAGTTGTTTCATTCTATTGTACATAAGTTCTTTCTGAGTTGCAAATGACTCTATGGAACATAAAAATAACAACAACAACACCTCAACATAAAACAAAAATCCTTACACCCAGACCAGTAAGCAACAACATATTGGAAAACAATATTGAATATGCCATAGACTGCCAGAAGAATAAACCCTTAGAAACAGCACAGCCAGAATGCTGAATGGAGGCAATGATGGTTAGACTTCATCCCATGTACTTTTGACATGTTATTTGGAAGTATTGATTCCTAGAGAAAGACAACATGGTTAGAAACATGCAGCAGCAGCAGCAAAAATGAGTAAGACCTTCAATTAGATGTACTGACAGAGTGACGGTAATAATAGAATCAAATACGGTTGTTCATAGGGTTGCTATCATGGAAGCTAGACTGGGCAATCTACTTACATATAGATTTACTGCCTTAAGCCCAAGGGTTTCTATGAGTCAAAATCATCTCCACAGCAGTGGGTTTGTTTTTTGGTTTAGGGTTGATAGGATTCAGAACCTGTTCAGTAGCACCTGTCACCACCACCATCAACAACAGGGAAGTTCCCTAATTCTTTCAGTAAGTTTATTGAGCTTTATTGGTAGTAAGGATAGAAGAAAAAAAAAATGTTAGAGGCACATCTGGGTCAGAAATAATTGTATTCTCCAAGATTTAAAAGTGACATATAATTTTGTGAGGTAAACAGGAAACAATCCTGAAGAATATGCTGTTTTCCAGTTTAAAAATGACGTTACTTATGAATTATATGGAAATGTACAGCCTATGCTTATCTCTGCTTAACACTGCTATCATGGAAAAAGCCCTGGAGAAATAATAAAATATGTGACATTGAATTCTAATTCAATTATGAATTCCATATCCTTCTAAAAGTCACTGGGTTTGACCTCAGTTTTCTGTTATAATTAGGTTATGGTTGCAATAGAAAACCTAAGTTCCTTCAAATTACATTATTCTATTATATAGATAGATAGATAGATAGATAGATAGATAGATAGATAGATATAAAAGCACACTCACTGCCCTCCAGTTGATTTGACTCATAGCAACCCCTCCTTGGGTTTCTGAGGCAGTATCACTACAGAATTAGATTGCACAATCTTCCTTCTGAAGAGTGGCTGGTGGGTGTGAACCACCAGCCTTCTGGTTAGTAGTCAAATGCCTTAAGCACTACATCACCACATATAGGATGGTAGTTTTTTATGTGGCTGAGGGTAGAATGTGTATCTATGTGAGCTTAATATTACAACAAAATGATCTATAATAATAGATTAAATGCATAAGTAAATGAGACAACCCAGACACCTTCCATTAAGCCACACATCACAAATTGTAGTACAATGACAGAGCTCTCATATATATTTTTTTATTTTTTGGTTATTTTTCATAAAATTTGTATTTATGTGAACATGTAAGTATTATTAATTTTAAATAAATAACAAATACTTGTAATATTTCCCAGTTTTAATTTATAATGTAATAAAAATGTGAAGTTATAACCCACATAACTAAGAAAAAAAAATAGGGACTCTCAATACTTACTAAGTATGTAAACATTTTGTGAGTTATATTTATCCTTTCACTGAAAGTCACTTAACTACCTTTTTATTCAGTTTTTCCCATTTAGTCCTTTCCTAGAATGGTAATTTATATTCTGAATACCCAAATGCCTTGCAATAAATTCAATTTGATACTTCCAAAAGAAGTAATATTTCCAATAAGTTAAAAATCACTGAATATTTTCCAAACTACCAACTACTATTTTATTACATTTTAGCACTCAGTTACCCTAAGGGAAGTTTCAATTTCCTCCACAAGTACTAAAAATATCAAGTTATTATGATAAAAAGAATATGGGTAATTTGTTCGTAACCAAGCTTGTTGTATAAAAGAGAAGGCCTTGCATATAAATACATGAATTCCAAGACATTTCTACATTGAATTGTTTAGGTCTTAGCTCCATTATCTGATTGATTAAATGTTTCATGGGAAGTCAAATGGATCACTGTTACCCACTGTTTTTCAGTGGAGGTTTACTAAGTTACTAAGAGTCCCCTTGTCTATTCTTTTCACTTTGGGTCATCAGACAAAGAATGTGGGCTGAAATTAGGTTGGTAGGAGCTTAAGCATCAAATAATTTCTACTACATAAATTCTATTTGCACAGAAAGCATTTGTACTTCATAAAGCTAGGCCTTGACATGATGATATTTTTATTTCCTTTCCTTATATGCTACTAAAACCAACCATTTTGTTTCTATCAAAAATACATGCAATGGCATCCATTATTAAAAAACAAACAAACAAACAAAAAAAAAGAATTTCAGGATCCAGTAGCAAATTACTTACTTCTTTTTTTAATCCTATATTCTAAAGATGTTCAAGAGCTTATGTAACAATAGTCAACATTATCTACATATTCACACCTGTTCTTCTTAACACCAATTCTAAAATGGTCTTGTGGTACAGCTCAAACGGATGGTGCATGTATAGAAGATTTGTGCCACAACCAAGGAACACTGGGTTAAGAAACCATCAATATTACAAGGGGATTGCTAAATACTTGCCAAAACTTTCCCTAAGAGAGATAATATTTTATGCTGCATAATATACAAATCCGTCTTCTGCTCTCTCTGCCTCAGATGGAAACACTGTGTCTATTTTCAAAGATAGTTCATTTAAATATCGTTGGAAAGATATTCCAGAATAAAAGTTTTCAATGACTCTACTAGGAAGATTTGCAGAAATACATGACAATCATAGACAGTTTTCTTCCAAAAGTAGATCTTCCTGGATCCTTCCCATCCCATGAAAAATGTCTCCAGATTTCTTTCTCATCTACATTCTTAGTCATTCTTTGAGCCATATAGATTCCACCTGCTGGTGATATAGACAAACAAAAAGATTGGAACTTGTAGCTATATTATCCTTCCAAAAGTAAGAACTGCACTCAAATTGAAATTCTAACACTGGTAATACCAAGACCTATCAGCCAGCCAGAACATATTATCAACTTGTGCCCCTAATTGCTTTAGAGTTCATTCTTGCAGGCCAATGTATTATCTGTGAATTCACTAATATGCTCTCTTCTACATATATCGATGTGTCAGGTCAAATGGAAAGCTCAGTACAAACACATAAAGAGAAAACCATATAGATTTTTAAGAGACTCTGCTGTTTTAGGGGGTTAAGAGACTCTGCTGATTTAGGGGGTTTGCTGAGCTGGATCTCAATAATGATGTGACTCAGGTCCATACTTCAAGTTAGTTTCATCCTTCTGCTTGAAGTCGTATTGATAGTAGCCTAAATTAAATGATAGATGAAAAATATTGAACACATTTTATCTGAGCCAATTGGTCAGATTTATCAAAGAGGCTGATGGAATGGTGTTCTGATGGTAAAATTTACCAGAAGCCAGTATGATGCAGAAATGGGGAATGGATACTGTTGCAAGAAAATTCATCTTGGGATCTAGTATTTCTGCACTTCTCAGTGGAGGTATTGATGGTTTTTGTTCTGGACTATTTGTTAAAGGAAGTTTGCATAGAAAATAAACTGGAAAGAGATAGTGTCTCTTCCCATGTCAGAGGATACATTTGTTTACTATCCTAGATAATTAAAGAAGTATTTCCTTTCCAGACAAACTTGGGCAGGTTTCCCAGAAGCCCCTCTTTAAAATTGCAGGTTTACTAAGTTTTGAGTTCCTTGACTATGGTACATGACAACTGTATGTGTAGCATACCGGTACCAGCAGTACACTTTTTCCCCTGGCGCTTGGGAGCAATGGATACCCATGAGATCATGAAGATCATATTGATTGCTGTGTGGTGAGAAATGAAGACTGTATCTCTGATCCAGGATTTCTTGATTTCTAGCATCCATGAAACTGTGACAGTCTAACTTATTAGTTTGCAATTGTATCTCTGAATATTTGATGATTTTTCATAAAACCTACAGGTTCAATAAATTTTATTAATCAATGGGGGTATTACTTTAAAAAATTGTGATTATAAAACTGCAAGTAAATTAAATACAGTTGGAAAGTAAAAATTATTTTTACTTGTCTCATGTAAAATATAGATAAGATAAAAATTATTGTACAAATAATCAATTATATATTTTCCATCATCTGGAGAATCACCAGAAGAGAATGTATGCCCTCCTCCTTTTTTTGTTTTTAATTTTTTTGGCTGTTCTTATCACTATGGATAGGATGACTAATATGTTTTTAATTTTATTACACCTTCTGTTGAGCCTTTGCATCACTTTGCAACATCTACTGGTTAAACAAATAAATAAAGTTAACTTGATCAAATACCCATTATGTCTTAAAAAAGAAAAAAAAAAAACTAATAATTTCAGCTACTCCTTTCATAAGACAATTAAATTCCATTCAATGTCAAATGTTTTATTAAAATCAGTGTAATCCACCATGTAAATAAAACAAATGAGAAGAACTACATGATCATATCAATTGATGCAGAAAAGGCATTTGATAAAATCCAACACCCATTTCTGATCAAAACTCTCAGCAAAATAGGAATAGAAGGGACATT
>NW_006922384.1:584417-586666 GCF_000298275.1 Orycteropus afer afer | reverse complement strand
ACAATAATGATATAGCAGTCCACCATTTGTGCATAGATAAATTAATCAATTTCATTGAAAAAGATTATATATATTTTATTAAAGTATGTTTTGTTTTATTTTACTATAATGATTTAATACAAGTTAACCTATTTGCCAATAAAGCACATGAAGCTGAGGGTTGCGAATCAAATGTCATAGACAAGAAACAACCTGTTATGTTAACATTAACGTAAGCAAAGAACCTGGGAGGTAAAAAAAAAGGTTGCTTGATTCCTATCTTTGCAAACTTTGTTCAGTATTGTGACTATAAATGATGCATGAACTATTCAGTCAAACCACTCAAGTTAATTGTGTATAACAATGCTCTCTTCTCTGCCTTATCTTTTTGAGGAAAATTTTGAAACCTCCAAATATTTTACCATTTGTCACATAAGTATTCAGAGAATCAACTGTCAAAAATAATTACTTACATAATATCAATAAAAGTTTCAATTTCAAAAAAAAAAAGATCTTGAAGCATAAGGGAGATTTGGTCCCCTAACCTCATTAGCAATTAAAAAGTTTGGTGATGACTTCTCTCAATCTGATGAGCTTCTGTTAGAATTATCAGTTTCATTATGAGAATGTTGTCTTTTTTTTTTTTTTTTCCTGTAATAGTATCAGTGCAATCATTGAACTCTTAAGCTAAGAATGCAAAGAAGTATTCTAGCCTTGTTTATTGGAAATTGAATGCAGTCTTTTTAATAATTATTTATTTCACTATTGTCAAGAAAGAAACTAAATGTGATGCAATAATAAGTATAGGATAGTAAGATGCAGCCTTTTGATTTTATATGATATTTTATAATTACAGTAGCATTGATGTAATTTATTATATCTGAAACAGAAATAATAATTAGTGACCCATTCTTCTCTCAAAGAACATTACAAACATCAATTGTGAGCCTAAAATACTAAGGTCGCAAAAAAACAAAATAAAGTTATTACCAATAATCAATTAATTAAATTAATTTTAGATGTCAGGTTCATATAATATGCAAAGTGGCTTTTTTTTCCATAAAAAATTATCAAAATAATAGAATATGTTGACTCAGAAAAGCTTACCTATAGCAACTATCTTTTAGTTCTTTATTGTCCTACAATTTTTTTTATTGATTTTCTCTATGTTGTATTTTCCTCACTTTTTAACATCACTTGGAAATAATAACTATTATTAAGTTACATTAAAGTTTAATAAATATATGAAGTATTCAACACAAATATTTTGATTTACTCTGGACACTGTAAAACATTGACATTTTAATAAAAATAAAAAAATTTTATTTTCATACTTAGAAAATAATTATTCCCATATTTATATTGAACCAAATGAAATAATATATCTTTCTTAATAAACAAACTGCTCATTGAAACATGGAGAAAGAAAAGAAAAACCTGAAAATATAAAATTTGCTTATAGTTCAAAATTAACACTTTATAGATTTAATATATTCTACACTCCAATATAATTCATTTATTTTTCCAATTTATTTAATTATAAAAGTAAATAACTTATTTAAGTATCTATAAAATTCAATATTTTGCAGATAAGAAAACTGAAGCATGAAAAGGTTTAGTAACTACGTGAGGTCACTCAGCTGGTACTTAGGAGCTCAAAGATTTGAACCTAAGTAATCTTCTAGAATATGTGTTCTGAAGTATTTTAATTTACTTTATAATGCCTCTCATTAAATCACAACACAAAATTATGAAAAAATGGTGTTAAAAATTTAATAAAAATTTTTTTTGACAAAATGTTTCAGGATCTGCCTTAATAGAAATATGAAATACTAGTTATTAGAAAATCATAGTCATTTAAATCTGAATTCTTTGAAATGAATCAGTTAAGTATCAGAATCAGAGAGCAAGAACAGCAACAATGAATCAACTAAATTGTCTTTTATTTCTGACTGCCACAGACATTTGGGGGAAGCATTAAAACTAACACATAATTATTCTATGTCAGTAGATTGCAACTAGGATGTCATTTGCACCATTCAAAATATCATGAAGTAAGGAATCCTGTAAAATGAAGTCTGGTAATATTATCTTCATATATCTTATTTTCTTATCTGTATATCTCAGGCTGTTAATGATTCTTCCTCCAATCCTGATACCACGTTTTTCTTCATATAGTCCAGTTTCTCGGATTATTTGCTCAGCATATAGATTGAATAAGTGTGGAGAAAGAATACAACCCTGACACACTCCCTTCTTGATTTTAAACC
>NW_006922384.1:579174-580827 GCF_000298275.1 Orycteropus afer afer | reverse complement strand
CAGCGTGGTTCTCATGACATCACCATAATAGGATGTTAAATCATAACAAATAGAGGGAATCAATCTCGGGTCAAGCTGGTAAGTTCTGTTGTTGTTGTTAGGTGTCATTGAGTTGTTTCCGACTCATAATTACCCTATGAACAGCAGAACTGAACACCTCCTGGTCGCTCACCAGCTCCACTATCCTTGCTATACCTGAGCCCATAGTCGCAGGCACTGTGTCAATCCACCTCGCTGAGGGCCTTCCCCTCTTTCATCGACCCTCCACCTTACCAAACATGACATCTTTTTCAGGGAATGGTCCCTTCTGATAATGTGATCAAAGTAGGAAAGACAAAGTCTGGCCATTCCCTCTTCCAAGGGGCATTTTGGCTGCACTTCCTCCAGGACAGATTTGTTAGTTCTTTTAGTAGTCCATGGTACTTTTCAGCATTCTTTGCCAGCACCACAACTCAAAAGCATCAATTCTTCTTTGGTCTTCCTTATTTATGTCCAGCTCTCGCTTGCATAGGAGGTGATTGAAAATATCATGGCTTATGTCAGGTGCACCTTAGTCCTCAAGAAGACATCTTTTCTCCTCAACACTTGAAAGAGGTCCCTTGCAGCTGACTTGCCCAGTGCTAGATGTCGTCTAATGTGCTGACTGCTGCTTCCACTGACATCGATTATGGAACCAAGCAATGTGAAGTCTTTGACAACTTCAATCTTTTCTCCACTTACCATGATGCTGTTTATATGTCCAGTTGTGAGGATTTTTGTTTTCTCTATATTGAGATCTATCTAATGCATACTGCAAACTGTATTCTTCAAACTTCATCAGTATGTACCTCAAGTCATCCTCACTTTCAGCAAGCAAATTGTGTTGTCAGCATATTGCAGGTTGTTAATGGTTCTTCCTCCAATTTTGAGGCCATGTTCTTTTCACATAGTCCAGCTTCTTGGATTATTTGTTCACCATACAGATTGAATAAGTATGGTGAAAAGATACAATGCTGATGCACTCCCTTCCCAATTTTCAACTATGCAGTGTCCCCTTGTTCTGTTCAAATGACGGTCAATGTAAAGGTTCCTCATAATCACAATTAGGTATTCCAGAATTCCCACTCTTCTCAATGTTATCCACAATTTGTTATGATCCACATGATCAAATGCCTTTGCATAGTCAATAAAACACCACTAAACATCGTTCAGGTATTCTTTGTTTTGTGCCATGATCCATATGACAGCAGCTATAATATCCTTTGTTCTAAGTCCTTTTCTGAATCCATCTTGCACCTCCAGAAGTTCTCTGTCAGTATACTGCTGCAACCATTTTTTAATTACCTTCAGTAAGATCTTACTTGCGTGTGATATTAATTATATTGCTTGATAATTTCCACATTCTGTGGGATAACTTTTCTTTGGAATGGGTACAAATATGGATCTCGTCCGGTCAGTTGGTCAAGTAGTGATCTTCCAAATCTCTTGGCATAATCAAGTGAGTGCTTCCAGTGGGGCATCTGCTGTAAGTTCTGTTATACTAGGATAAATCATCATAATGCCTCTTGAATCATTTGGGACTTCATATTAGCTAGATCCAGTCAAAGTATGGGTTATAATGGTTTGGAAAATTTGAAGAAAAATACATTAAATTTTATTTATTTAAGATAATTT
>NW_006922384.1:575142-577096 GCF_000298275.1 Orycteropus afer afer | reverse complement strand
GTCATGCTTGGTAGGGTGGAGGGTCGATGAAAGAGGTGGAGGCCTTCAATGAGATGGATTGGCATGGTGGCTGCGATGATGGGCTCAAGTATAGCAGGAATTGTTAGACTGGCACGGGATCGGGCAGTGTTTTGTTCTGCTGTGCATGGGGTCACTATGAATCGGAAACAACTCCAGGACACTTAACAACAACAACAACAACACAATGAATGGAATAAATTATAAAGTAAAAGAGGACAGCAGATTTCAAAGGGCAACTTGAGAAAACAAAGTAAAGTACTATAATGAAATGTGCAAAGATGTAAAGTTAGAAAATCAAGGAGGAAGGATAAGTTCAGCATTTCTCAAGCTGAAAGAACTTAAGAAGAATTCAAGAATTGAGTTGCAATGTTGAAGGATTCTATGGGCAAAATATTGAATGGTGCAGGAAGCATCAAAAAAAGATGGAATGACAATACAGAGTCAACTGTACCCAAAACAATTGGTCAATGTTCAAAAGTTTTCAGAAGTAGCATGTGATCAAAAACCTATGGAATTGTAGGAAGAAGTCTAATCTACACTGAAGGGGCTAGCAAAAAACAAGCCTCCAGGAATTGATGGAATTCTCATTGAGAAGTTTTAACAAATAGATATAGCACTGTAGACACTCACTTGTCTATGCCTATAAGTTTGGAAACAGCTCCCTGGCCAACTGACTGTATGGACCCTTATTTGTGCTCATTCCAAAGAAAAGTGATGCAACAGAATATGAAAATTATCAGTATAATTATTATTAATAATATCATTAGTATCACATGCAAGTAAAATTTTGCTAACAATAACTCAGGAAATGGTTGCAGCAGCATATTGACATGAAACTGCCAGAAATTCAAGCCAGATTCAGAAAAGGGTGTGGAAAGAAGGGTATCATTGCTGATGTCAGATAGCTATTGGATAGATCCACAAATGGATGTTTACTTGTGTTTTACTGACTATGCTAAGGTATTTGTGTGGATCATAAAAAATTATGGCTAACATTGCAAAGAATGAAAATTCTAATACAGTTAAATGTGCTTATGAGAAATGTGTACATAGACCAAGAGGCAGTTGTTCAAAGAGAACAAAGGGATAATGCACAATTTGAAATCAAGAAGGGTGTGTGCCAGGGTTGCATGCTTTCACCATACTTAATGAATTTGCAAGGTGTCCAAACAATCTGAGAAGCTGGAATATATGAAGAAAAATGTGACATCAGATTTAGAGGGACTCATTCACAACCTGTGATATGCAGATGACAAAATTTTGCTTGTTGAAAGTGAAGAAGACTTGAAGCCCTTACTGATGAAGATCAGAGACTACAGACTTCAGTTTGGATTTTACCTCAAGAAAAAGGAAACACAAATATTCACAGATGGACCAGTGAACCACATCATGACACACTGAGAAAAGTTTGAAAATGTCAAGGATTTCATTTTACTTGGATAAATAATTGACGCACTATTGAAAAAAAAGATGGTGGACTAGGCAGAAAGACTGCACAGACCCTCTTCAACAAAGAAAAGTGAAACCAATTAACACAGATACAGAAGATAATCTTGGACCCTTGAACCTTGAAAGGGAGGATATAGAAGTGGACTAAATTCCAGCTAGCAGAAGAATTTGCATGAAAATACCAAAAAAGGAGACATACGGAGCTGCTGTCTGGCAGCGATCCTGAGTGATCCTGATGGCACAGACAGTTTGGAGATTCCCAACTGGTGGTAGGACCTAAGGATTAATAAAAATTAGCCCTGCTAGCCAGGGACTGCACAGAGGACTGCTCTGGTGGCTGGGGAATAAACAGAGAAGGTGAAGAGAAAGGCGGGCTGAGCTGTGGACTTTTGCCGGTCTGGAGGACGCCACCATTTTGAAGGTTTAAAAGCGGCTCAACTATTTTGGATATTTAAAGAGACAGTGTGCTCGCAGATTCCTGGGG
>NW_006922384.1:571783-575042 GCF_000298275.1 Orycteropus afer afer | reverse complement strand
GATAATTGTTAAAATTATAAATCTACAGCAGTAATGAGAGTTTATCAGTTTCACTCTGTGAGTTTTAAATATTATTTCCTTGTACTATTTCTACTTGAAAGGATGCAATATGCTCCCATAGAGCTTGCTTTATTTATCAGGAAAAATAATGCATATTTTGAAAAATAAGTTTTATGAGCATTGATGAAAAAGACAGCACAGACAGAGTGGTTACAGTCTGCTGCATAAATAATGCATTCAGAGTTTGTTCCATTCAGGAACACAAGTAAACATTTTCTAAAGGGACCCAAAATGTTAATTCTTCAATTCTTTCTAGATTTAGGGCATCACAATCATTTTCTATTTTGAAGATAATTACTTATTTTAAATTTAAAGAAGCCTTAATTTTTAACTGATATATTGTAAGATGAATTTTGACATATAAATATCACTTCCCTATAATTATGCAATCCTACTTCCGTAGTGATACCACCTCGGAAACCCAAGGAGGGGTCGCTATGATTCTGGGCTGACTCGACGGCAAACAAAAACAACAACATAATTATGCAATTTATGTTTCACTATAGATTTCAGAAGTGTAAATATTTAGATATAAAAACTAAAGTATTTAGGAAAATGGGTTTGCAAACTGTCCTACAAATGAATACAGAAATCAATAAAATTTGAGTTAACAGGGAATATAATATAAATTAATAAAATAATTTCATGATAGAATATTTGTAAAATAAAAAATGTAACATTTCATTTCTATTAATTCATTAAATCAATCAGAGGAATTTCAATTTTCCTTTATATTTATGGATATCTGCTTTAATTTTTACCCAAAACCCACCGCCATTGAGTCAATTCAGACTCATAGTGACCACCTTTGGGTTTCCAAGGCAGTAAATCTGTATGGAAGTAGATTTCCCACTTTTTCTTCTGTGGAGTAGCTGGTGGGTTTGAACCACCAACTTTCTGGTTAGTAGGCAAATACTTTAGGCACTATGTCACCAGAACTCCTTCGGTGACTCTTTAGGACAGAGTTAAACTGCCGAATAGGGTTTCCAAGGCTATAAATCTTTATGGAAGTAGACTGCTGCATGCTTCTCCCGCAGAGCGGCTTGTAGGTTGCAATTGCCAACTTTTTGATTAGCAGCTGAATGCTTTAACCAGTATGCTACTGGAGCTCCTTGCTTTAATTAACAGATAAAAATTATTTATAAGTGGCCTAAAGCAGTTTATAAATATTCAGTTTTAAGGTGCTTATAATTTTTCTCTCAACATATTTCCTTCACTCCTATTATTTTTACCTTAACATATTTCTTCCATAGCTTACTTAATATATTCATTTTCTTTATTATTTTTTTCTTTAAAAATAAGAAGCCAGGGCCTTATTCAATCATATTATACTGTATAATAATAACTGTTCACTTTACTAAGAAACCTCACATAATTTATGATTCACACTGAATATTTTTAAATACTGCAAATAATTGTTTGCTATCAATTATATTTTTTCATTCTGAAATGAAATTAATTGAGAGTATATATTTTTTTAATTATCTTAGTCTGTTTCTTCTTCTAACCTCCAAGGCAAATAAATCTGACATTTTCAGGTTTTTAATTTATGTCAAATTCTTATTTATACTTCTCTACCCACGAAATAATTTTTAAAAATCTAATTTAAATTAAAAAGTCACTCTTTTGCACTCCTTGTAATATTTTACTTATGTCTTTTCTGAAAACTCACATCTTAGAAAATTCTGGTACCACTTTAGAACGTTAAGGACAGAAATACAATATCCCGTTAGTAGCTTGCAATTCCGTAGTATAAATCTCTGCCTTGAGAGAGGAAGAAGACATAATAATAATCAGAGGCTTGAATAGTGATATGGAATTATAAAACACTGCAGTACATTTGTGCAAATACATATATCAGAAGTCTAGCTCCTAACTTTATGTCTTTCTGTACCCTACCTACTTATGGGGGAGTCAAAGTTAATTCATGCATTTCATGTTTGTATAGCAAGTGGCTAATGGATGCAGTGCTAAGTACTTTACATTCATCATCTTAATAAAGTCTCAAAACAACTTTTGGAGACAAGGGTCTTCCTTCATTATAAACATTTCCCAAATGAACATACACGTTGAAATTAAAAAATAAAAATAATTCATTTTCAAAAATGTCGCACAGTTAATAAGTGGCAGAGTAGAATTTAAACAGATCTGTTTGATGATCAAGTGTATATTCTTGAGCATTCTACCTGTCTGCCTTGGTACAGACCATAAGAAAAACCCATTAGATCCAGTAAGACAAACCTGAAAACCACTCTCCACACCAAATCAAAAACCAGACATAAAATCCATCGCTGTAATTAATGCAGGAGCAAACACAAACTCCTAGCTTTCTCTGAGGAAGGCTGGAACTTGTAAGATCTGATTTTTTTTTTTTTTTCCAAGCACATGGAAAATACCTTCCTTCCTAGGTCAAAAACTAGGTCATAGTAGCTAGGATTTGTGTATGTAGGGCCCAAGTGAGAGGAAAAGCCCATTACTGGGAGAGACTTACTGGATTCACTTTCTTCACTAAGTAAATCACTGTAATAGTCCACAAGAATGTGTAAAAACTGGCCACTTCTCAAATTTGTCCTGTAGTCCTTGTTCAGTTACACAAAACTCAAATTATGACAAATTATACTTCCCTAGACTGCATGACACTTTGTTGCTATTCTCAATTTAATCTAACTAGAAATTTATAGTCGATCCAGGTTGCCCTTCTGTGATATACACAAAGAAACAAAAATTATAAAGGAAAACATTCTTCCTTCTTTAAATTCTCTATTCTCTAGGGTTTAGCATAAAAAAGGAAGAATTACAATCCATTTCTTCCATTCATAAAAACCTGACAATTGAAAAAATGTAGTTTCATCTTTGTATTTCCAAGATATAATACAAGGGGTAAAACAAAGTAGACTATCAAACAATACTTGATTGATCACTGAATAAATAATTCAAGTGAATATATGTATTTTCCTAGGCATTTGAGAGTAGCTACAATGAATGGCCTTGAACCCGGACAGAAGAGTAGTCAGCCCTAGGGTTACAGGTGAGGAGAGACAATGCAGGGACGCCCAGAGTAGCAGGCTGGAAGAGCAGGAGAAAGGGGATAAAAGCCTTGAACCTGGACAGAAGAGTAGTCAGCTCCAGGGATACAGGTGAGGAGAGACAACCCAGGGATGCCCAAAGAAGCAGGCCAGAAGAGCAGGAGAAAGGTGAT
>NW_006922384.1:570909-571550 GCF_000298275.1 Orycteropus afer afer | reverse complement strand
AAGATTGTAAACAGGGAACCAGAGACATCAATTGGAAAGTGAGGACAACTACAAACAAAAAGGGGGAAAAGACCATGTAGTTACAGAACGTCTAAATGGTGAGGAAATTAATAGAGTTGCAAGATACAATGGACTGTTTTAAACTCGGGGAGAAAATTATAAATCATAGGGTAACCTCAAAGAAAACTCATAAACCTTCAGATCATAATAAAAAAGAGGACAAGCACAAATATTCAGCATATATTAAAACAACAGCAACAAAAGAAATGATAAAACGACTCATAAATATAACAAGCTCAGCACAGAAAATAATATGGAACAAAGAAAGCAGGGACACCATGAAAAAAACCCAAAACAAAAGGAAAGCAACAAATTCAAACTTATCAATAATTACCCTGAATTGTAATGAATTAAATGCACCACACAAGAGACGGAGAGTTGCAGATTGGAAAAGAGAAAACAACCTATCAATATGCTGCCTACAAGAGACACACCTTAGAGATAAAGACAAAAATAGTCTAAAAATCAAAGATTGGAAAAAGATACCAAGCAAATGGCAACTGTAAGAGAGCAGAAGTGGCAATATTAATTTCTGATCAAATTGACTTTAAGACAAAAACCACCATACAAGACAAGGAAGG
>NW_006922384.1:559500-569659 GCF_000298275.1 Orycteropus afer afer | reverse complement strand
GAAGCAGCAGTGAAGAAATAAAATTACTTATTGCATTGGGCAAATCTGCCACAAAATGCTTACTTTAAAATGTTGAAGGGTAAAAATATCACTTTGAAAACTAAGGTGCACCTGACTCAAGCCACGGTATTTTCAGTAGCCTACTATGCATGTGAAAGCTAGTCAATGAATAAAGAAGACTGTAGAAGAATTGCTGCATTTGAGTAGTAGGTATTGGCAAAGAATATTGAATGTACCATGGTCTGCTAGAATGAGCAAGTCTGTCATAAAAAATGTACAGCTCTTTAGCAATGAGAATGATCAGATTCTGTCTTTCATATTTAGGTTATATTGTCAGAAGGCACTAATATTTGGAATAGGATATCATACTTGGTAAAGTAGAGTGGCAGCAAAAAAGGGGAAGACCCTTAATGAGATGGATTGACACAGTGATTATGACTGTCAATGAGCAACAATTATGAGGATTGTGCAGGACCAGACATTGTTTTGTTCTGTTTTACATAGGGGTGTTTGATACAGTGCCAGAAGATAAGCCCCTCAGGTCAGAAGGCACTCAGAATATGTCTGGAAATAAGCTACCTCATCAGAATAGAGGCTAACTTAATGATATGGATAAAGTAGAGCTTTCTGGGCCTTCTTTTGGTGAAGTGGTATGACTCAGTATGAGAAGAAACAACTGCGAACATCCATTGATAATCAGAACATGGGATGTATGAAGAATAAATCTAGGAAAATTGGACATTGTCAAAAATGAAATGGAACACATAGAGATTGATATCCCAGGCATAAGTGAGCTGAAATGGACCTGTTTGGGTCATTTTGATTCAGAAAACTGTATGATCTACTGTTCCAGGAATGACAAATCAAAGAGGAATGGTGTGGCATTAATCATCACAAAGAATGTTTCAAGATCTATCCTGAAGTTCAGTGCTGTCAGTGATAGAATAATATCCATGCACCTACAAGGAAAGCCAATTAATACTACTATTATTTACATCTATGCACCAATCACCAAAGCCAAAGATGAGGAAATTGAAGATTTTTAACAACTTCTGCAGTCTGAAATTGACCAAACATGCAATCAAGATGTGCTGATTGTCACTCCTGACTTGAATGCAAAAGTTGGAAACAAAGAAGAATCACCGGCAGTAGGAAAATTTGGCCTTGGAGATAGAAATAATGCTGGAGATCTCATGATAGAATTTTTCAAGACCCATGACTTATTCATTGCAATTACCTTTTTTTCAGCAACACAAACAGTGGCTATACATGTGGACTTTGCCAGATGGAGTACACGGGAATCTGTTGCAAGAGGTGATGGAGAAACTCAATATCTTCAGCCAAAACAAGGCTATGAGCTGATTGTGGAACAGACCATCAACTGCTCATATGCAAGTTCAAATTGAAGTTGAAGACAATTAAAAGAAGTCCACAAGAACAAAAATATGACCTTGATTATGTCCCTCCTTAATTTAGAGACCATTTAAAGAATAGATTTGATGAATTGAATACCAATGACCTAAAACCAGAAGAATTGTGGGATGACATCAAGAACATCATCCATGAAGAAAGCAAAAGGTCATCAAAACAACAGAAAAGGAATAAAACACCAGAATAGATGTCAAAAGAGACTCTGAAACTTGACCTTGAATGAAGAGTAGCTAAAGCAAATGGAAGAAATGACAAGACAAAAGAGCTAAACAGTTTCAAGGAGCAGTGTGAGAAGACAAAGTCAATTATTATAATGTAATATGCAAAGACATGGAGTTGGAAAGCCAAAAGGGAAGAATTTCTGGGCATTTCTCAAACTAAAATAACTGAAGAAGAAATTTAAGCCTCTAGTTGCAATATTGAAAGATTCGATGGATGATACATTGAATGATGCAGGAAACATCAAAAGGAGATAGAAAGAATACAGAGTCACTGTACCAAAAATAACTCGTTGAAGTTTATCCATTTCAGGAGGTGGCATATGATCAATAACCAATGGTATTGAGGGAAGAAGTATAAGTCACACTGAGGGAAGTGGCGAAAAACAAGTCTGCAAGAGTTGATGACATATCTATTGAGATGTTTCAACAAATGGATACTGCACTAAAGGCACTCGCTTGGCTATGCCAAGAGATTTGGAAGACAACTACCTGGCCAGCTGACTGGAAAATATCCATAATTGTACCCATTCCGAAGAAAGATGATTGAACAATATCATTAACATCACACATAAGTAAGATCTTACTGAAGATAATTCAAAAATCGTTGCAGCAGTATATTGACAGAGAACTAGCAGAAATGCAAGCTGGATTCAGAAGAGGACGTGAAACGAGGGATATCCTTGCTGATGTCAGGTGGATCTTGGCTGAAAGAAAGCAAAGAATATCAGAGAGATGTTTACTTGTGTTTTATTGACTATGCAAAGTGATTTGATTGTGTGGATCATAATAAATATGGATAACATTGAGAAGAATGGGAATTCCAGAACACTTAATTGTACTCTGTAGGAACTTGTACAAATCCCAGGAGGCTGTCATTCAAACGGAATAAGGGGACACTGCATGGTTTGAAATCAAGAAGGGAGTGTGCCAGGGTTGTATTCTTTCACCATGGATGCTGAACAAATAATCCAAGAAGCTGGACTATATGAAGAAGAATGTGGCATCAGGATTTAAGGAAGACTCATTAACAACCTGCAATACGCTGATGACACAACTTTGCTTGCTGAAAGTGAGAATGACTTGAAACCCTTACTGATGAAGATTGACGAATACAGTCTGAAGTATAGATTACACTTCAATGTAGAGAAAACAAAAATCCTCAAATCAGGACCAATAAGCAGCATCATCATAAATGGACAAAAGATTGAAGTTGTCAAAGACTTCATGTTACTTGGTTCTAAAATGGAAAGAGCAGTCAAGATATCAGACATCATATAGCATTAGACAAATCTGCTGCAAAGGACCTCTTTCAAGTGCTGAACAGCAAGATATCTCCTTCCAAACAAAGAAGCGCTAATCCAAGCCATGGTGATTTCAATCGCCTCATATGCATGTGAGAGCTGGACAATGAAAAAGGAAAATCGAAGAAGAATTGATACTTCTGAGTTGTGGTGTTGGTAAAGAATGCTGAAAGTACCATGGAGTGCTTAAAGAACTAAAATCTGTCCTAGAAGAAGTGCAGTTGGAATGATCCTTGGAAACGAAAATGGCCGGACTTCATCTCACTTTCTTTGGTCATGTAAGAAGGGATCATTCCCTGAAAAGGATATCATACTTGGGAAAATGGAGGGTCAATGAGAAAGGGGAAGGCCCTCAAAGAGATGGCTTGGCACAGTGTCTGCAACATTGGGCTCAGGTTTAGCAAAGATCATGAGGCTGGCACAGGACCGTGCAGTGTACATGAGGTTGCCATAAGTCAGAGATGATTCAATGGCACCTAACAACAACAAGTCATCCCTAAATCTTTAGGAAGTGTATATTGTTTGTATATATCATCATATATAAGTAAGCCCTTCTAATTTGCATGATTTTGTACTAGTTTTCTCTACTAAGTGTAGTAGATTAGATGTAATGTATGTAGTCCCTGCCTTCAAGGACTACAAACACAGAGACAATAATAATCATGAAGAAGGAATAAGAGCCCGCGGAATAAAAGTCATTACGACAACACCTGCAAATACAGGAAAATCAATTTCTTGTCTGTGTATCCTATGGGTATATAATAACTGAAGTTCAGAATATTATGTAACTACATTTGATGTGTGTATAGTGCAGATAGCATGACCTGGGAAGTAGAAATCATTGATAAATTCTCCTGTGAATCTTCCAGGCAGTCTTCCCAGGAGGTGAGATAAAGTGGTTTTTTGGGCTGATGCAACCAAATATTTCAACCCTAGTTTATTATCCTAGAAAAGTAGACTCCTATGTGGGATGAGAAGATGAAGAGATATTTGAGCTTGCACAAGGTGGTGATTAGAAAAGACAGACATGCTAGGCATGCTGATGGAGTGTTTTCTATCAGTATAAAATTCACCGAGCATTTAAATTCACATTAATTAATTAATTAGTACTTGAAACTTCTACATTCAACCTTTGAGTCTAGAGGAAAACTTATTTTGTTTCAGTCTTGTTTGGGAGCACACAAAGCAAGTCTGAAAATGTATTGAAGTAAAGGGATTAATAAAACTTGGTTGTCAGACATCACAAAAGAATGGAATTTCTGAATAGACTTATTCAAGAAACCTATCTGCT
This sequence comes from Orycteropus afer afer, assembly GCF_000298275.1. Lineage (NCBI taxonomy): Eukaryota > Metazoa > Chordata > Mammalia > Tubulidentata > Orycteropodidae > Orycteropus > Orycteropus afer. The sequence goes on along the minus strand of NW_006922384.1, from coordinate 565,415 downwards.
CTGATCTCTGTGAAACAATCTTTGACCATATATTGCTCCCATATCCATTTTTCATACATTTAAATGAAATGTGTCCAGTAATTAACCAGATTTTTTAATCCCAGTGATGAGAATGTCATACTTCTCATTATGCAGACTTGTCCTCCTTTTTTTTTTACTCATTTCTGAAATCCTCTATACCCTTTTGTTTGTTATTATTACTTAGAAGAGGCCTTTAAAAATTAGCTTTTGATTGAGGTTTTCTTAAAACAAACAAAACAAAACAAACAAACAAACAAAAAAAACACTGCTATCCAGTTGATTCTGACTCATAGTGACCTCCATTGGGTTTCCAAAGCAATGGATCTTTATGGGTGTAGATTGCCTGGTTTTCCTTCCGAGGAGTGAATGGTGGGTTTGAACTACCAGGCTTCTGGTTAACACTCAAATGTCTTAGATACCATGCCATCAAAACTCCTTGAGGTTCTCTTAAAACCAAACCAAAACCAAACTCACTGCTGTCCAGTCACCAGAGCTCTCTTAATGAAACCAAACCAAACTCACTGTTGGTGAGTCAGATCTGACTCATAGCCACCCCTCCTTGGGTTTCCGAGGCAGCGTCACTAGGGAAGTAGATTGTCCAACCTTCCTTTCGAGAAGTGGCTGGTGGGTTTGAACTTCCAGCCCTCTGGTTAGCAGTCAAATGCCTTAGGCACTATGCCACCACAATGGATATTTATAATTTTTGTTCCTTTTGAGGAGATGTAAGTCTATAATATAATAAAAATAATATCCTTTATGGAATAACATGTCTAGTATTTTTAAAGCTTACTTGGTTCATGAATAGTAGTTGTGAAGCATATTGAGGATTTCAGATAGGCTTAAATGTGAACCAAAGAGAAAAGAAACATTCATTATTACCATTATGGGCAAACACAAGTCAGTGTGTTCTTTCATTTACACAACTCAGGATCCAAAACACAGCAAATTCACTGCCATGGAGTTGATTCTGGATTACAGCGACCCCCATTGGATGTATGAGGAGATAAATGGTGGCATAGTGCCTAAAGTATTTGACTGCTAACCAGAAGTCTAGTGGTTCATACCCACCAGCCACTCCTGGGAAGGAAGACTGGGCAATCTACTTCTGTTGATATACTGTCTTGGAAACCCAAGGAGGGGTTGCTGTAAGTTGGAGTGGACTCAAGTGAGTTTTTTTTTTTATTATTATTATTCTTTTTTTAATCTTTAGGGAAGTAAATTCCCCCATCTTCCTTTTTGCGGAGCAACAGGAGTGTTTGAATCACCAATCTTCTGCTTAGCAGTCAGATTCCTTGGGCACTGTGCCACCAGCTTAGTGGAAATAGCATTCATGGTGCATCTTACTTTTAATACGTACTAAAATAAGCAAAATGAATAGCAAACTCTAAAAGTATCAATTACTCTTATTTGCTCCCTGAAAAAAAGCTGCAATATTTAACAATCCAAAGAATTTCTTTTTTTCTGAGTATGTGCTTTTTCAAAATAAAAAGAATTCCCAACTCTTGACCCTAAAATATACAGAAGGGTTTTTTTTCCTTTTCATATTTTATCCGCCACTTTTACTTTTTTTCTCTTTGTTCAGTATTAAAGAGCATTAGGAAGTGCTCTGTTTGAATGTTAGATTGATTTTCCAGATTCATGATTATAATCTCTTTTTTAAGGAAACTAAAGAAAAATATTTTTAAATTATGCTATAATGTCAAACAACATATTTGTTGATATTTAGGCATTTTCATACTTTATTAAGGAGCTCTGGTGGCATAGTGCCTGAGGCATTTGATTGCTAACCAGAAGCCTGACTGTTCAAACCTACCAGCCACTCCTGGAAAGGAAGGGTGGGCAGTCTACTTCTGTAGTGATACCACCTCAGAAACCCAAGGAGGGGTCACTATGAATCAGATTTGACTTGATGGCAGTGAGTGAGTATACTTAATGACTCATGTTAATTTTAGTTCAAGATATCTTTCTTTGGCAATTATTAATATAACTTTCACCTTTTGTATTATAACATCATCTAATGGCTGTATAGCACATAATTCTTTAAGTACATTTTCAAATATATTATTTCATATGTATATGTGCAGTAACTCATTATTGCCTCTAAGTTAACACCAGAACAAAACTAATCTCAGACTCCCAGACTCACACTTGTAGTAACTTTCTCCTTGAACAGGAGGACATGATGATCATGAAACCAAGGGAAATTTATGATCAATGATCTATTAGCATAATTAACCATATAAAAATTCAAAATATTGTATATTTGTTTCTATAATGAGATTGGTTAACATGTTTATTTTATTTTACTAATTTTGTCAGAGTTAGTTATATAGATTTCACTACTCTGATAAAATAAACTGAAATTTTATTTCATAGACTTATGCTAGAAACAAACCAAAAAACAAAATCTTGCATAATATACAGAGAGGTAGCTGGCATGAAGTGAACTCTCATTCATGGAGACTCTATGTACAAGAGAATGATATACCACCCAGCCCTGTACAATCCTTACAATCATTGGCATGTTCAGGTTCATTGACTCATCTGTTGTGACAATTCCTCTCACCTAGGATCTCTCTCACCCTTACAAACCCTCTACTTTACCTAACATGTTGTCCTGCTCCAGCAATTAATCTCTCCTGATGAGGTGCCCAAAGCAAGTGAGTTGTACAGTGTTCTGCTATGACCCATAGAATTTCATTGATCTGTTTTCAGAACTACATCACCAGGTCTTTCTTTCTGGTCAGTCTTAGACTAGAAGCTCCACTTCAACCTGTATACCATGAACTTAACCCTGCGTATATTTGAGAAACCAGTGTCTTAGCTTCCAGCATCATAGCAACACACTTGCCACAGCAGTACAATAAACTGTCAGACTACCTCACCAATTCTTTGAAAATATGAAATACTTTCCTAGGCAAATGTGTATATTCATAATATATTATAATATATATGTACGTATACACACATACACTGTTCCCATTTTTTTTTTCAGTTTATTCTGATTTTTTAACTTTTATTTTGCCCAGATGAGCCATCTATTTCTGCAGATAATTTGCAAAACTTTCCTGAAGCACGGTGGGCTAGAATTTCCAAGAACAAATAGATATGAACTATATACATAAGCAGCCTTAGTTATCGTCCTAATAGTTGTGTAACGTTCATTTGGATGGTATTAATTCTCAAGTCAAATTCCTCTAGTGCCTGAACAGGTTTTTTTTTTTTTTTTTTAATTAGAGCACTAAGAACAATGCCTTGCACATAGGAAGCAGTACCTGAACAGTTTTTTTTTTTTTTTTTTTAAAAAGCATGTGAGAACACATTTATAAAAAGATAAAGTGGAAAAAAAACATTGGGAAATTGAAAGACTGCATTCATAATCAAAAGCAAAAAAATAACAAAAAATAACAAACTACCAGTAGGCCAAACAAAATTTATCTGCTGCCCAAATTTGTCCATAGATTAGTATCTTGCTCTATCTCGTCCACATTGTACTATATCCAGCTGTTCATCTTCTATTCATTCCATATCTCACTAGTTTGCTATCTGACCCCACTATACTTGTTTGTTAGTTCAATAAGTAGTTCAGTAATTGGTTTCACTCATTTTTTTGACTTGTTATCAGTATTTGACTTAGTATTTTCATTATGTATTATTTTCTAATATTAGTTTCAAAATAATGACTTTTTTTAAAAAAATGAATGTCTATTTGTTTTATCTCTTTGATTTGTTTTATGTAAAATCATTTTGGGTAATAAAAAATGCTATTACCCACAAAAAGTTTTGAACCATTATCTTTTGTCTTCTAAGTTTATTATTATTTCTTACACTTTCATGAAGCTTAGCTTACATGTAAGCTTACATTACATACAAAGGCACTGTTATTCATGAAAAAAAATACAAGCTAGTGTTTATTAATTCACTAACTTTTTATTTGTTCTCAATCTTGGATATTATTAGAAGCTAATCATGAACTTTCTAAAATGTCTTTATTCATCCCACAGATTCTTATTGAATTCATTGAACATGGATTTTAGAGTCCCTGGGTATAGAAAATTGCTAACACACTCAGCTGTTTACTGAAAGATGGAGGTTTGAGTCTACCCAGAGATGTCTTGGAAGAAAGTTCTGGTGAGCTATATACTAAAAATTGCCATTGAAAGCCCTGTGGAGTGCAGTTCTACTCTGACACACAATGGATTGCTGTAAGTTAAAATCAACTTGATGGTACCTTGATTTCACTGGCAATATGAATATGGCTTCATTAATTTTCATACATTTTCTAGATGACTGTATACAAGTTTGAGAGCTACTAGAAGTATTGAGGATACAGAGACAAATATTTTTACTGCAGAAGCTGTTTGATTACTTATTTCTCTCATTCCTCTTAAGAAATGCATAAAAAACTGCTTCCATGTAATTTCTTTAATGGATCCCTGGTAGAATGCAATCTTAGAACTCGTTTTGGATTTTATTTCAGCTTACATAATATGCATTGGTATTTCAGGCAAAGTTTCATGATGACGAATAGGTTTGCAAAGAAAGTTCCCATTGATCTGACTACATCTAGGTACTGATAGATGTCCTATAGGCTACTAATCTGTTGATCTTCTTACAATGCATCTCTGTCATGACTATACAGGCCCTGATAGTCAACAGAATAAGACTAGACTATTGTAAACTTTTTTTCATTTATTTTATTTCCAATATTTAAGAACTGTATAATGTTTGACAAACACAGAACTGTGCACTGGAAAAACAAAGATTATAAAAACATGTTTCTTATTACTTTGTTGATAAGGTTTTTGTTAATATACATATATTCATTTTTATTTAAATTTACAAAAAAATGAAAAGAAAATGAACATTCATGTACTCACCACTTAACTTCATCAATTATCGACAATTTGCAATACTTTCTTCATCAATCCTTTTCCCACCATTTTTTATTATTGTTGCTTTTACTGTAATATTTTAGGAAAAAAATCAAGGCATCTTAAAATTTCATCCCAAAATATTACATTATGTATCTTAAAAAACACAATTTTATGTTATAACTACAATGCTATTACAATATTAAATCAAACAGAATAAATAATTGCTTAATATCGGTATTACCCAGATAGTATTCTCATTTCCTGAAAAGTTAACACCTGATTTTTTTTATAGATTTTTGTGTTTGTTTGTGTGTTTAAGAAGATGCAATTCAGTACACAATGTCCACTTGTCCCAATTGCTGCTATCCCTTAAACTATAAGCCTATTTCAGGTCTTGTTTAATATAGAATATTTGTTCCAGTTTTATTTAATTTTCTTTTATTTAAATTTACTGACTTGAAGTCATAGTTATATTCAAAGTGTGTTGTGTGTGTGCACACTGCATGTATTTTTTTCTAATTGTCTTTCCCATTAGAATATGTCTACAGAGTCTCTCAATAAATTAGATTCCATGATGACCTGAGTTGCTGACACTTTTATTTAGATGTTGTTAGGTGCCATTGAGTCGCTTCCAACTCATAGCGACCCCATGCACAGCAGAACGAAACATCAACCGATCCCGTGCCAACTCTCTGATCCTTGCTATACTCGAGCCCATTGTCACAGCCACCATGTCAATCCAACTCATCAAAGGTCTTCCCCTCTTTCATGGACCCTCCACCTTACCAAGCACGACATCCTTCTCCAGGGAATGGTCCCCTCTGACAACATGACCAAAGTAGGTGAGACGAAGTCTGGCCATTCTTGCTTCCAAGGAGCATCACGGCTGCACTCCCTCCAGGATAGATCTGTTAGTCACTTGGCAGTCCATGGTACCTTCAGCATTCTTTGCCAGCACCACAACTCAAAAGCATCAACTCTTCTTCGGTCTTCCTTATTCATTGTCCAGCTCTCACA
>NW_006922384.1:546010-559110 GCF_000298275.1 Orycteropus afer afer | reverse complement strand
ATATTAAGTTGAAATGGTTCCTAAACATGTGATTATAATTATCTATTTGATGAATTCTAACATATAATATGATAGTTTCAAAGTGATAATACCAATACTTAAAAAAACTTTTAACACAATCTAAGTTTCTTTTATTCTTTTTATTAACATAATATCCCAGTGTATAGAAAGTATTAACAAATTTCAAATGGCAAAAGAGATTCTTGGTTATTTTTCATTGGAAATGCTGAAGCCTCTGAGAATTATCTGACATAGTATAGATGTACACCATGGTCCCTGAGTAGCTGTAGAAATATAAGATAACTGATAGAAGGCTGAGAATAAAGCAAATAATTCATATATTGATAAATACAAATTAGATGTCCAGTAGAATGCAAGTGCTTATTATCTAAAGAGTTAAATCAGTTTTTACAAATTAATTTTAAAACCTCATTACTGATTTTTTTTTTAAAAAAGGAGCTCTGGTGGTGTAGTGCCTAAGGCAGTTGACTGCTAACCAAAAGGCTGGTAGTTCAAACTCACCAGCCACTCCTTGGAAGGAAGACTAGGCAATCTACTTCTTTAGAGATACCACCTCAGAAACCCAAAATTTGTGGTTCTTTGACTGTCTTTCTAATTAAGTGTCCTCTTTAATTAATAGATTTAATAAAATCTATTCTTTCTAATGGAGTGTCCTCATTAATTAATAGATTTAATAAAATTTTTAGTGATGAGAGCCATGATTTTACCTTGTCTGAAAATTATTCTTTAAAACCATGTAGAGTGAAAATTTTCTGTTCTTTTTTTCTTTGTGATTATGTCTCCTACAAGTTATGTTAATTTGCTTTCTTCTAATAATTTTTTAAATTTTTATTGTGTTTTGGGTGAAACTCACAGAGCAAATTCATTTTCCATTCTACAGTTCATACACAGTTTGTTTTGTGATGTTGATTGCAATCCCCACCATGTAATAGCTTTCTTCTCAGGTCCTCTTTGTGGTTGACTTTTTCACTTGTCCTTCTTTCCTATGCATTCTTGAACTCTGAACTTTCTCTCTGTGCAAATGGTGCTCTTCTGATGTCCCATGGTTGATTGTTTAAGAAGTTTACCACCTTGGTGTAATTTATCACTTCATAGGTCTGTCTAGTCTACTGTTTGGCTTAAAGTGATGTCACAGGAGTGAGTTCAATTCCAGGCCTGAAAGATCACTGGGAAAAAAAAAAAAAAAGCAAAAAACTTACTGCCATTGAGTCAATTCCAACTCATTGTGATGCTCTTCCAATTTCTGAGGTGGTGAATCTTTATGGAAGTAGATTGCCCAGTCTTCTCTTTGCAGAGTGGCTGGGCAGTTTGAACCAATAGCCTTCTGGTTAGCAGTCAAATGCCTTAGGCACTATGCCACTATAGCTCCTTTGAAGGATAACTAGGGGCCATATTTTTGAGACTTTCTCCAGTCTTTTAGACCAGTAAGCCTGGGTATTTTTTTTTTAACTCTTTTTTGTGATTTGGGTGAAAGTTTATAGAGAAAATTGTTTTTTCATTAAACAGTTCATACACATTTTGTTTTGTGACATTGATTGCAATCCCCACAATGTAACAGCATTCTTTCCAGCTCTTCCCAGTGGTTACCTACTAGTGGTTTGTCCTTCTTATCTATCAATTCTGCCTTCTAAACTTTATTCATGGGTAAATACTGCCCTTTTTATCTTCTTCTTCTTCTTCTTATTATTATTATTATTTGAGTGAAAGCTTACAGAGCAAATTGATTTTTCCATACAGATGTTCATATACTTTTTTTTCATGATATTGATTGCAATCACCATAATATAACTACTCTTTTCACATTTCTCCCTGTGGTTACATTTTCCCTGTGTCCTTCTCTCCTATGCAGTCCTGCCCTCTAAGCTATCTCCATGTGCAAATCCTGCCCTTCTGATCTCCCCTGATTGATTGTTCTAATGAGTGGACCTACCTAATGGAAAAGTTCACCTTATATGCCTGTCTATTGTTTAGCTGGAAGCCATAGCAGTGAGTTAGTTCCAGTCCTGATGGGTAGGTGGAGACCATAGTGTCAAAGGTTTCACCACTGTCTATCAGATCAGTGAGACTGTCTTTTTTTTTTAACTATTTTGAGTTTTGTTCCATATATTTCTCCCAATATATTCAGGATCTCCTGTACTGAGCTTTACAAGTGGTTGACAGCAATAGCCAGGGACTATCTAGTTCTTCAAGCCTGGTCTTTTTTATGATTTTAAGATTTGTTCCATAAGTTTGTACCACTTTATCCAGGATCTCCAATTTTGATCCCTTTTTGAGTAGTTGGCATTAGTAGCCAAAAACAAAACAGAACAAAACAAACAAAAAAAATAATAATATACAGGCAGATAAGGTGAACAATTACATTAGGTAGGTATACTCTGATCTGAGGATAATGTAGGCTGAGGTTCCCATGGTCCACTAGTCCCTTGATTAATGTTTCCATGTGCCTTTTTTTTTTTTTTTCTTTACTATTTTTTCCTCCAGACGAGGAGAGAACAATTGTTGGATCTTAGATGGCTGCCTGTAAGTGTCTTTTAAGATTCTAGTCACTACTCACCAAACTAGGATGTAGAACAAGGATTTTGTATAGTATATTTTGTCAGTTGAGCTTGATGTTCCCCACAACTATGGTCCTAAGCCCGTGGACCCTATGACTCAGTTTCTCAATGTGTTTGGTTGTGGCTAAGAAGTGATCATAACTTTGCCCCTATTAGCTCTATTATTTATATGGATATTTTTATAGCACATACAAATATCTATGTAGAATATCATCTGCCCTACATATGATCATGGGTGTATTACCTTTTGCCTACCAATACCTGATCATCTTCCCTGTCTACCTATATATCCAGCTGTAGATTAGTGTTTGTTATTACTGATAATGCAGTATTGTGCATGTAAAAATATTTAACTTTGCTGTCTGTACCTTTCGTGCATCTTTCCGTGTCTTCCTTTACCTTAGTGTTACTATGGTGGTCACCCAGTGTGGTGTAGTGAATTACTTGGTATGGCTTTCCTATCCATAGTCTTTTTAATTCTCACTGGATTATTGGGTGGGGCCATTCAAATAAGGTGTGTAGAACTTTGATGTTGGGATTTGTTAGTTTTGTCACTCTGTAGAGTTAAAAGGCCTTCTTGAAGGCAGAAGGGGGAATCTCACTGCCATCAAGAGAGTGATGGAGGTGAAGCAGAGTGCATCCTTGGACCCAAGATCTCTGCACTGGACCTCCTTGGCAGAGATGCCCAGGAGAGAGACTCTCAGAAGACAGAGAAGTAGACTTAACTGGCCCACAGAGTGAGAAAGCTGAGTGCCCTTGGGCAGGAGGCTTGTTGATGAAGATGCTGTACCTAGGTGTACTTATTAGCAGAGCTAAAAGAGTTTTGTAACACTTGCCTGAGTAGGGCAGAGACTAGGCCAAGAGGCCAAGGGACAGAGAGGTGTGTCTGAGAGTACAGCAGAGGAGAGACTATCATGATAGAAGAATTGTATCTTGAGTACATTCCTGAACCAGAATTGTAGCCTGTTACTTGCTTAATAAATCCCACAATGGTGAATATTGTCTGCAATTTATATGTGTCCAATGCAATGAATTACCAAACCTAGCAGAGAAGTAGTGAGTGCTATGGAAGGAACGGCTGGTGTCAGAATTTGTAAAAAGCCTGGAGGATGGTGGCATGTCTGGCCTCATAAGAATAAGCCTTGGGCTGCTGATGGTGTTTCCATCTTCCTTGTGAAGTTAGAGGAGGTCAGAAGATGCTGCTTCCATGTCATGTTAGCAGTTGGTGTCAGAAGTAGGATTTGTTGCAATGTCTCCAGACTCATGGAAGCATGTGTCTTTGTAAGAGAAAGAGGGAAAGGGTCTGGAAGTGAAACTTTTAATTTTTAGATGGTTACTTTGATTGTTGTCACCTGTAATGGTGGAATATAGAGATATTATGCTTCAACTAAGGATGTCATGCCTGGTAAGGTAGAGGGTTGACGAAAGAAGGGGAGGCCTTCAGCGAGATGGATTGACACAGTGGCTGCTATGATGGGCTCAAGTATAGCAGGGATCATGGAGCTGGCATGAGATCAGGCAGTGTTTCATTCTGCTGTGCATGGGGTCACTATGAGTCAGAAATGACTCGACAACACCTAACAACAACAACAACATGCTGCAGCTTAGGGAAGAAAGGCCTGAGGAAAGAGCCAGGCTGGTTTTGTTGTAATATCACCCATTTCATTTCTTATTTGTGTTATGTGCATTTTCATTTCTTTGTTAAATTTGCCAGCTGTTTGTAGATTTTATCATTATATTTTTTTTTAAAGAACCAACTTCTAGTCTTGTTGATCCTATTGTTTTTCTATTTTCTGTTTAATTTATTCTTACTCAAATTTTTTATTATTTCTTTTCTTCTGGTAACTATAGGATTTTTGCTTCTCTTTCTCTAATTACTGGAGATTTTGGGTTAAGGTGTTGACTTTTTCTCCTTTTTTTCTTTTTTGATGTGTGCATTTATTGCTAGATATTGCTGTCTTGGGATAATCTCAAGGGGATATTGTATAGTTTTAAATCAGGAAGTGAGTGCATCAGGGTTGCATCCTTTCACCATAGTTATTTAATCTGTTTGCCAAGCAAATAATTCAAGAAGCTGGACTATATGAAGAAGAACGTGGCATCAATATTGGAGGAAGAAGCATTAACAACCTGAGATACTCAGATGACACAACTTTGCTTGCTGAAAGTGATGACTTGAAGAACTTTCTGATGAAGATTGAAGACTACAGTCTGCAATATAGATTACACCTCAATATAAAGAAAGCAAAAATCCTCACAACTGGATCAATAAGAAGCATCATAATAAATGGAGAAAACATTGAAGTTGTCAGGGATTTCATTTTACTTGGAACTACAATCAACACTAATGGAAGCAGCAGTCAAGACATCAGATGGCATATTACACTGGGCAAATCTGCTGAAAAAAAAAAAAAAAAAACCTCTTTCAAGTGCTGAAGAGCAAAGATGTCTCCTTGAAGACTAAGGTACAGCTAATCAAAGCCATGGTATTTTCAAGTACCTCATATGCACGTGTGATCTGGACAAAGAATAAGGAAGACCAAAGAAGACTTGATGCTTTTAAATTGTGATGTTGGAAAAAATGCTGAAAATACATGGACTGCTAAAGAACTAACAAGTCTATCCTGGAAGAAATGCAGCCAGAATGGTCCTTGGCAGTGAGAATGGCCAGACTTCATCTCACCTACTTTGGTCTTGTTATCAGAAGGGACCACATTTTGGAGAAGGATGTCATGCTTTTCAAAGTGTAGGGTCATTGAAAAAAAAGGAAGGCCCTCAATGAGATGGATTAACACAGTGGCTGTAACAATGGGCTCAGTATAGTGGGGATTGTGGGTGTTCTGGTTACCTAGTGCCACTCTGACAGGAATATACCACAAATGGGATGACCTTAACAAACACGAGTTTATTATTACAATTTGGAGGCTTTAAGTCCAAGTTCAAAGTGCCAGGCTCCAGAGGCTTGGTGAAAGCCCCTGAATCTTGGAGTCTAGCTCTGCCTCCTGCTCCTGGCCCACTGGAGCTAGAAGTGTTTCTTCACTCAGACAACTGCTGGCTCCTCAGGCTGACAAACCCAAGTTTGAGAAGTAAAAATGCACAGTTCCGATGTTACCAAACCACACAGCAGGCCATTAACTTAAGTCCATTGTAAGTCCCAAGGTCAGCAGAGCATAGCAGGCTGCTGAACAACACGGCTACATGCAGGGTCCAAGCATGCCATTGGCTAGAGACCATTCCCAAGGCTTCTCATTATATACAGGAAGCAGACCACATCCCATAGACAGCTACTCAACTGCTTGTGGTAGATACCACCATGGAGTTGATTGCCAGTCTCATCATGGGGAATAACTACCACCAGCTACCCAGCCACTCAACTCGGCCCAGCCAAGATGACACACAAACATAACTACTACAGTTGGACTGGCACTGGACCAGGCAGTGTTTTGTTCCATTGTGCATAGGGTCTCCATGAGTTGGAGACTACTTGACGACACCTAACAACAACAGCATTGTTCTCTGAGCACTGCTTTGGTGAGTCCCTTTGCTATTAATGCTGGGGTGAGATGATAATCTCATTCTTATTTTGATTTGTATCTTTCTAATGGGTGATGGTTGTGAACATATCTTCATGTGCTTGTTCTTTGATGAAATGTCTGTTCAAATCTTCTGTCAGATTTTCAATTGGATAGTATGTACTTTTGTTGATTGTGCTGTTATGTTTTTATTCTCATTTGGGTGAACAAATTTTTTCATTTCTTTTTTTTTTTCCTTTTATTTTAAATTTCTTGTATTTTTCAGTAGTTTTTAGTAGGGTATAATTCAGTTTCCACATTTTTGCTCTTTTTTCATTCATCTTCCTAGTGTTGATTTCTAATTTTATAGCATTGTGATCTGAGAAGATGCTTTACAGTATTTTGACATTTTCAAACTTATTGAGGCTTGCTTTGTGGCCTAACATATGGTCTATTCTATAGAATGTTTCATGTGTTCTGGAAAAGAATGCATATTGTGCTGTTGTTTGGTGAAGTGCTCTGTAGATGTCTATAAATTCAAGTCGGTTAATTGTATTGGTTAAGCTCTTCTGTGTCTGTTGAGTTTCTTTCTAGTTGTTCTATCCTTCATTGAAATGGTGAAGACTCATACTATGATTGTTTGGTTGAGGTCAATTGTGTTCATTTGTTTTCAATTGGGGGGACTTGTTTTATTTTTTTTACTTCATACTTTGAATATATAAAATATAAAGATCATCTTTGGCAAAATGATTAAGCACTGCTGCTAACTGAAAGGATGGAGGTTCAAACACACTCTGAGGAAAAAAAAGATGTGGCAGTCTACTTCTGCAAATATTTCAGCATAGAAACTCTATGAATCAGTTCCACTTTGGCTTATAGTTCCACAATGATTTGGAAACAACTCAGTGATGAGAAGTTTGATTTTATGTAAAATATATAATTAACTTCAAAATGTCAGCTGTATAGCACCAATTCAGACACCACAATGACAAACTAATTTAATCCTACCCACTCTCTTTTTTCTCTGTGTGTAAATCTTAGTCAGATTATTTATTTATTTATTAACTTTTCCTTGTGATTCCGGTGAAGGTTTACAAAGCAAATCAGTTTTCCATTAAATAATTCATACACATTTTGTTTCATACCACTGATTGCTATCCTCAGAAATGTAATAACACTCCTCTCACTTCCTCCCTGTATTTCCTGTTTTAATTTTAATTTTTCCTTTTTCCTATCCCATCATGCCTACTGAATTTTGTCCTGGGCAAATGATGCCTTTTTGATCTTGAATGGTTGACTGTTCTAAGTAGTGCCTACCTATTGTGATTTTTCAATTTTTAGTCCTCTCTATTGTTTGAGTTTGGCTCCAGACTTGAAAATGATTAAGGGTAATAGTCTTGGGGTTTCTACCATTTCATGTCTGATAGGATAGCCTGGTCTTTTTTTTTTTTTTTTCCCAATTTTATTGTGCTTTAGGTGCAAATTTACAGAGCAAATTTGTTCTTACATGCAGTAGTTCATGCATATTTGATTTCACACCCTGATTACCATCCCGACAATAAAAAAATGTGGAATACTTCATGAATTTGTGTGTCATCCTTGTACAGGGGCAGTGCTAATCTTCTCTGTATCATTCCAATTTTAGTATATGTGCTGCCAAAGCAAATACTAGCCTGGTCTTTTTTTTTTTTTTTTTTCCACATTTTTCTCCTACTGTGTCCAGGACCTTCTAATGAGTTCCCTTTCAGAGCAGTAAGCAGTAGTATCTGGGTAGTATCTGGTTCTTCTGGTCTCAGGGTCCTGGACACAGAGTTTTGTGTGGTTCGTTAGTCCTTTGGACTAATTGTTTTCTTATATCTTTGATTTTCCTCATTTTTTTTTTTCTCCTGTGGATGAGACAAACCAATAGTTACACTTTATGTGGTTACTCACAAACTTTAAAGATCCCAGTTGTTACTCATCAAAGCAGGATATATAACATTTTCTTTGATGAGTATGTTGTGCCAGTTGACCTTCATGTCCCCAGAGACTCTGGTCCTAAGCCCTTATACCCAGTGATTTATTTTGTTAAGATGTTTGATTATGGCTAAGAAGTTTTCATTACTTTGCCCCTTGTATGAACTACTACATTCATTATATTTTTCAGCACATATAAATACATAAATATCTTCTGTCAAACCTATACACATTTGCCTTTCCACAGTTTTTCAAGGAGCTCTGGTTGTGTAGTGCTCTTGTGTATCTATCTATATGTTGACTCACATATTGTTGTTACTATGCTTGCAGGGTTGTGTATGTAACAATATTTATTTCTGTTGCAGTTAACTCCTGCATTTCTCACAGTGTTTTTCTTTGCTTTCATCATTTTGTGCTGCATCCTCTTAATTGTATTGTCTTCCCATTTCCCAAGTTAATATGTATCTACCCTTTAGTTAGTTTCTCCTTCCGCCCCTAGTAACCATCAAAGAATATTTCTTTCTGGGTGAAAAACTTTTCTTTACATTCTTTAATAATGGTCTCATTCAGTATTTGTCCTTTTGTTATAGACTAATTTCACTTGGTGTAATGTCATCCAGGTTCATCCATATTATGAGGTGTTTCCCAGATCTATCATTATTCTTTACCATTGCATAATATTCCTATATGTATTTATCCATTCATCAGTTCATGATCTTTTAGGTTGCTTCCATCTTTTTACTACTGTGAATCATGCTGTGATGAATAGGGCTGTGCATCTATCACATGGGTGTGTTTATATGAAGGCTTTTATTTCTCTAGGATTTAAACTCAGTAGTGATATTGCTGGATCATATGGTAATTCTACTTCCAAATTTTTAGGGAAGTGCCATACAATTTTCTATAGGATTATACCATTTTATAGTTCTACCACCATATTATAAGAGTTCAATATCCCTCACAGCCTTGGCAGCATTTTTTTTTTTTTTTTTTTGAACTTTGCTATTAAGGTTGGGGTGAGATGATAATCTCATTCTTATTTTGATTTGTATCTTTCTAATGGGTAATGGTTGTGGACATATCTTCATGTGCTTGTTGGCAACCTAAATAAGTTCTTTGACAAAATGTCTGCTCAAGTCTTCTGTCAATTTTTCAATTGGACAGTTTGTATTTTTGTTGATATGCTATTGAATTTTTCTATAAATTTTAGACTTCATCTCTAGTCCAATATGTCTTTGCAATTTCCCAGCCCCCAGTGTTTGGGTACTCTTTTTACTCTTTTGATGAAATTTTTTAGTGTGCATAAGTTTTTAATTTTTGGGAAGTCCCAGTCATCTAGCTTGTTTTTTGCTGTTTGTTCATTTTTAATTATGTTTCATAGTGTGCCATTTATTAGAGGCCTTAAGCTTGTCCCTATTTTTTCTTAGATGATCTTTATAGTTTTAGCTTTTACATATATGTTTTTAACCAATCTCAAGTTAGTTTTTGTGTATGGTGTGAGATATGGATCCTGATTCATTTTTTCAGCAAAAGGATATCAAATTTTACTGGCATCATTTTTTAAATAGTTCTGAATTCTGTTCCATTGGCCTATGTAACTATAATTGTTCCAGTTCTAGTCTCTTTTGACTATTGTGGCTGTGTAGTTGGCTTTCATACTGAAAGTGTGAAGCTTCCTGCCTTGGTCTTCTTCTTTGGTATTGCTTTGCTTATCTGGAATCTCTTTAGTTACCATATAAACTTGGTGATTGGTTTTTCCATATATTTCAATAATGATGACAGAATAGGAATCATTATTGAAATATCTATAGATCACTTTAGACACTATTGACATTTTCACAATGTTAATCCTTCCTATCTATGAGTTTGGTATATTTGTCCATTTATGAAGGTCTCTTTTGGTTTATTGAAGTATTTTGAAGTTGTTCTGTGTGTGTGTGTGTGTGTGTGTGTAAGACTTTCATATCTTTGGTTGGATTTATCCTTAAGTATTTCATCTTCTGAGTGGTTATCACAAATGCTATTTTTCTTGATTTTCTTTTCAGCGTTTCCTTTTTAGTGTAAAGGAATCCAATTGATTCTTGTATGTTGATCTTGCACCTTGTCATTTTGCTGTATCTTTCTTAAGTTCCTGTAGTTTTCTTGTTGAGTCTATGGTGTTTTCTTTATACAGGATCATATTACCTGCAAATAGAGATCATTTTCTTTCTTCTCTGGCAGTTTGGATGCCTTTTACTTTGCTTTCTTGCCTTATTGCTCAGCGCTCTCTCTCTCTCTCTCTCCCTCTCTCTCTCTCTCTCTCTCACTGCAGCCAAGTTGATTCAACTCATGGTGACCCCTCCTTGGGTTTGTGATGTGATATATCTATGGAAGCAGGTTGCCCAATCATCCATCCTAGGAATGGCTGGTGGGTTTGAACCTCCAGCCTTCTGGTTAGCAGTCAAATGCCATAGGCACTAAATGTTGACTAGAAATGGTGATATAGGGCTTCCTTGTCTAGTTCACATTTGCAAGGGGAATGCTTTAAGTCTCTCTTTATTGAGATTAATGTTAGTCACTGGTCTTGTATATATGATCTTAATCATGTTGGTAAATTTCCCTTCTATTCCTATTTTGTTCAACATTTTTATCAAGAATGTTGTTGTTGTTTAGGTGCCATCATGTCGGCTCTAACTTATAGCGACCCTATATACAACAGAATGAAACACTGCCCGGTCCTGTGCCAGCTCCAAATTCCATGCTATGCCTGAACCCATCACTGTAGCCACTGTGTCAGTTCCACTTTTTAAAGGTCGTTCTCTTATTGGTGATCCTCCACTTTACCAAGCCTAATATCCTTCTCCAGGGAATGTTTCCTTCTGGCAATATGACCAAAGTAGGTGAGATGAAGTCTGATCATTCTTGCTTCCAAGGGAGCATTCCAGCTGCACATCCTCCAGGACAGATTTGTTTGTTCTTTTGGCAGTCCATGGTATTTTCAGTATTCTTCTCCAGCATCACTACTCAAAACCATGAACTATTAATCAACTTCCATTATTCATTGTTCAGCACTCACATGCATATGAGGAGATGGAAAATACCATAGCTTTGGCTAGGCACACCTTAGCCTTCAAGGAGACAACTTTGTGCTTCAGGACTTTAAACAGGTCTTTTGCAGCAGATTTGCCCTGTGTAATATATCATCTGATGTCTTGACTGCTACTTCTATTGATGTTTGAGGAAACAAGTAATATGAAATCTTTGACAACATCAATCCTTTCTCCATTTATCATGATGCTATTTATTGGTCTATTTGTGAGGATTTCTCTTTTCTTGATGTTGAGATGTAATTCATACTGCAGACCGTACTCTTTAATCTTCATCAGTAAGTGCTTCAAGTCGTCTTCGCTTACAGCAAGTAAAGTTGTGTTGTCTGTGTATCGGAGGTTGATAATGAGTCTTCATCCAATCCTGTTGCCATGCTCCTTTTCATATAGTCCTGCTTCTCAGATTATTTGCTCAGCAAACAGTTTGAATGAGTATGGTGAAAGGATACAACCCTGACATACTCCCTTATTGATTTTAAGCCATATACTATCCCCTTGTTCTGTTCAAACAACAGTCTCCTGGCCTATGTACAGGTTCTTCTTGAGCACAATTGAGTGTTCTGCAGTTCCAGTTCTTCTCAATGCTATCCATAATTTATTATGACCTACACAATGGAATGCTTTTGCATAATTAATAAAACACAAGTAAATATCTTTCTGGTATTTTTTACTTGCAACCAAGATCCATATGACATCAGCAATGATACCCCTGATTCCTCATCCTCTACTGATCCACCTTGCATTTTTGGAAGTTCTCTGTCAATATACTGTTGCAACTATTTTTGAATTGACTTCAGTTAGATTTCACTTGCATGTGATATTAATGATATAGTTTGATAATTTCTACATTCTGTGGGATCTCCTTTCTTTGGAATGGGTACAAATATGGATTTCTTCCAATCAGTTGAACAGGTAGCTGCCTGACAAGTTTCTTGGCATAGAGGAGTGAGTGCCTCCAGCACAACATCTCTGTTGAAACATCTCAATGTTCTATCAATTCTTGGAGCCTTGTTCTTCTCCAATTCCTTCAGTTCAGCTTCAATTTCTTCCTTCATTATCATTGGTTCTTGATCTTCTACTAGCTCCTGAAATGGATGAATATCAACCATTTCTTTTTGGTACAATGACTCTGTGCATTCCTTCCATCTTCTTTTGAATTTTCTGCATCATTCAATATTTTACACATAAAATCTTTCAATATTGCAACTTGAGGTTTGAATTTTTTCTTCAGTTCTTCTAGCTTGAGAAACGCTTAGCATTATATTATCTTTTGGTTTCCTAATCCCAGGTCGTTGCATATTTCATTATAATAATTTGCTTTGTCTTCTCAAGTTGCTCTTTGAAATCTTCTGTTCAGTTTTTTATCTTATCTACTCCATTTGTTTTAGCCTCTCTCCTTTCAGGAGTAAGTTTCAGAGTCTCTTTTGACATTCACTGTTGTCTTTTCTTACTTTCCTGTCTTTTTAAATGAACTTTTGCTTTCTTTGTGGATGATGTTCTTGATGGCATTCCACAATTCCTCTGGTTTTCAGTCATTGGCTTCAGTGCATCAAATCTATTCTTTACATGGTCTCTAAATTCAGGAGGGATATAATCAAGGTCATAATTGGCTCTCATGGGCCTTTTTAAATTTCATTCAGTTTCAACTGGAACTTAAATAAGAACAGTTAATGGTTTGTTCCACAGTCAGCTCCTGGCCTTGTTTTGGATGAAGATATTGAGCTTCTCCATCATCTCTTTCCACAGATGTAGTCAATCTGATTCTAGTGTATACTGTCTGGTGAAGTCCAGATGTGTAGCTGTGGTTTATGTTGTTGAAATAAGTTGTTGGTCTTGCAAAATTCTATCATGTGTCACCAGCATTGTTTCTATCATCAAGGTCATATTTTCCAACTACCAGTGATTCTTCTTTGTTTCCAACTTTTGCATTCCAATCACCAGTGATAATCACCACATCTTGATTGCATGTT
>NW_006922384.1:533628-545730 GCF_000298275.1 Orycteropus afer afer | reverse complement strand
ATTCATACTTCATAATTCCATGTTCCTATTACTAATACATGTTTGTAGCTGTTTCTTCTCATTTTGAGTCATGCCACATAAACAAATGCAGGTAACCAATGCTTTACTCCATCTACAGAATTAACATCAGCTGAGCTTGGTGGCATAGGATCTAAGGCATTTGATTGCTAACCAGAAGGCTGGGGGTTCAAACTCACCAGCCACTCCTTGGTAGGATGATGGGACAATTTATTTCTGTAGAGATACTGCCTCAGAAATCCAAGGGAAGTCTTTATGAGTCTGATCCAACTCGACCACAGTGAGTTTGTTTTTGTTTTGTTTTGTTTTTCTATTCAAAGGAGGCAGCTCTTGCCCATTCATATTTTGAATGCCTTCCAACCTGAGGGGTCCATTTTCTGACACTATAACAGAAAATGTTTCATGGCTATTCATGAAGTTTTCTAGTAATATATTAGACAGTGTTTCACTACTATTCATAAGATTTTCACTGGATAATTCTTTGAGAAGTGAATGGCACTGTCCTTCTTCTGAGTCTGTCTTAGTCTGGAAACTCCACTGAAACCTATCTATGATGTATGACCCTGCTGGTATTTGAAATACTGATGGTATAACTTCCAGCCAAACAGTAACATACAAGCCACCACAGTAAAACAAACTGACAGGTAAGTGGTGGTAATCAGGAAAAGGTGTTGGATTTTCTCAAATGCCTTCTCTGCATCAGTTGATATGATCATGCAGGTCTTGTTTCTTGTTTTATTTATGCAGTGGATTGTGTTAATTCTTTTTCTAATGTTGAACCATGCTTGCATATCTGGTATGAATCCAACTTGATCATGATATGGTGTTTGATTCTATTGGCTAAGATTTTTCTGTCTATGTTCATAGTGATATTAGTCTAAACCAAAAATCAAACTCATTGCCCTCAATTTGGATCCAACTCAAAGCGACCCATCCTTGGGTTTCTGAGATGGTATCACTACGGATGTAGATTCTTTCTGAGGAGTGGCTGGTGGGTTTGAACCACCAGCCTTCTGGTTAGAAGTCAAATACCTTAGGCTTTACACCACCAGAGCTCATGATATTGGTCTATATACATACATTTTTGGTGGTTTCTTTGCCTGTCAGCTCACATTTTTCAAATGAGAAATTAAAAAACTGGCATGAAATTTTTTAAATATACAGAATTTTAAAGCATACATGAGCTAAAAATATAGATATAAATTGTGGGACAAAGATGAAGGTGAGAGGAGAAGACTAAAGAGATGAACCTACCATGTTATGCCTTTTGCTTTTCTTATAAGACACTGCCAAGTTTGAAAGTGCTGCCAAGAACATAAGAACTTTTAATAAAAGAAGGGGACTTAAGATTCAAATATTTCCAGGAAAGAAAGTTCATGATAAACACTAGAAATTTTAGTTTAGAATAATATAGTTTATGATTTGAGATTACAGTAAACAAGACATAGAGCAGTCCTCAGATGATCTGATATCCAGAATCACATAATTCTAATTGCTTATTTGTTTAAGATGATCTAGCATTGCTGATGATGCTGGTATAGCTGTCTGACATAAAACAGAAACGTGTAATGGGATATATTTATCCAGATTCTCAAAATATCCTTTTAAGTTTTTCTTCATGTATAATGTCCAACACAATAAAACATTACAGGCATAAGAGGCCCAGGATGATATTAAAAAAAAAAAAAAAAAGAAAAAAAGAAAAAACCCTCTGGGGAAAGAAAAAGGTGTAAAGAATATTGATATGACATAAATCTTAGACATACTGTGGTGGTTATGTTTGTGTGTCATCTTGGCTGGGCCTGGTTGAATGGCTGGGCAGCTGGTGGTAGTTATTCCCATGAGACTGGCAATCAACTCCATGGTGGGATCTATCATAAGTAGCTAAGTAGCTGCTTTGGGTATGTGGTCTGCTTCTCGTATATAAGTAGTTTGGGAATGGTCTCTCACCTATGACATGCTTGGACGCTGCATGTAGCCATGTTATTGCTCATCAGCTTGCTATACTCCACTGACCTTGGAACTTATAATGGATTTAAGTTAATGGCCTGCCATGTGGTTTGGTAATATCAAGACTGTGCCTTCTTACTTGTCAACCTTGGGGCTTCTCAGCCTCAGCAACCAGCAGCTGTCTGAGTGAAGAAACACCTCTAGCTTCAGTGGGCTGGGAGCAGGAGGCAGAGATGGACTCCAAGGTTGAGTAGCTTTCACCCAGCCCCTAGAGTCTGGCACTTTGAACTTGGACTTAAGCCTCCAAATTGTAAGAATGAACTCCTGTTTGTTAATGCCATCCCATTTGTGGTATATTCTTGTCAGAGCAGCACTAGGTAACCAGAACACATATGCTTTTAAAATGCAATGCTAATCTGTTCAAAGAAAAATGCTCATCATTTTTTTTTCTTAAAAACAAACAAACAAACAAAAAACTATAAAATAGATATATTTTATAGTGAGAAACAAAAATAAATATAATATTTCAAATAGAAAATGGGAAAATACATAAATCAATAGGTGTTTAAGCAGTAGATTAGACACAGATGAAGAGAAATCAGTAAATTAATATGTGATTTGGAGAAAGAAGTAGGGAAAGGCAGTAGGATGGAAAATATGAAAAGATAGCAAACATATATGAAATATGTGGAAATGTTTTTCACATTGAGAGTTCTATAAACAAAGAAGTTTGAGAATTAAAGAAGCAATATTTGAAAATTACCTAGCTCTGGTAGCGTAGTGTCTAAGGCACTTGACTGCTAACCAAAAGCCTGGCGGTTCAAACCCACCAGCCACTCCTTGGAAGAAAGGTTGGGCAATCTACTTCAGTAGTGATACTGCCTCAGAAACCGAAGGAGGGGTCACTATGAGTCAGGTCCAACTCGACGGTACATAACAACAACAACATGGAACAAAAAGAAATCCAAAATTCTAATATTTCAGAAGTAACTAACACATTGAATGGGCAAAAAAAAAAAAAAAAAAAAATCAATGGAAGACAGAATTAATGAGACAGAAGACAAATACCTCAACCCTACATTGTTAAAGGATAAACCCAAGAAGAGATCAAAACAAAATAAAGAAACCCTAAGATTCATGTGAGATATCATCAAGAGGAATAATAACCTGCTTGTCATTGGAATTCAGAATAGGAAGGCACAAATAAAACCACGGAGAATATTATTGAAGATGTGTTGGAATACGATGAAAGATGAGAAGATGTCCATAGAAGAAGTTTAAAAAACAGGATAGACACAAAATAAAATCACTGAGATATATTATAATCAAAATCATCAAAACAAAAAATAAAGAATTTTGAAAGTGGCATTAAAAAAAAAAAAGTTAACAACAAAGGGCAACCAATAAGACTACAGTCCGATTTCTCAGCAGAAAACATTCAGATGAGAAGATAATAAGATGACATATATAAAACCCTGAAAGAGAAACATTTCCAACAAAGAATTATATACCCAGCAGTGTTGTCCCTCATATGTGATAATGAAATTAGAATATTTCCAAATAAACAGAAATTAAGGAAATCTGTTAAAACCAGACCAATCTTATAAGAGATGCTGAAGGGAGTCCTTCACACTGAGAACCAACAACAGTAGACAACAAATGGTGATTAATACACATGATGACATAATCTAGAAACTAACACAGTTGTAGATATAGCCAAAGTAAAGTCAGCTTACAAGAATATAAACAGGGAACCAGAGACATAAAATGGTAAATGAGGATAACTACACATAACTACAGACCAAAAAGATGTAATAAATAGTGTAGATACAGAGCTTCTAAATGATAACTCAAGACAACTGCTAGATAGAACAAAATTTTCCTATCTTTTGAAGAAAATTATAAGTCACAGTGTAACATCAAAGAAAAATAATAAATCTTCACATCAAAATAAAAAAGAGAAGAGGCAAAAATATTTAGTGAATACTAAAATTATAGCGGGAGCTCTGGTAGCATAGTGGCTAAGACACTTGCCTGCTAACCAGACGGCTGGCGGTTCAAACCCACCAGCCACTCCTCGGAAGGAAGGTTAGGCAATCCTACTTCTGTAGTGATACTGCCTCGGAAACCCAAGGAGGGGTTGCTATGAGTCGGGTTTGACTCGACGGCACATAACAACAACAACAAAATTATAGCAATGAAGGAAATAATAACAAAATTCATAAACAAAATAAGTTCAGCACAGAAAACTATATATAACATAGAAATCAGTAACATCACAAAAAACACATAACAAAATGACATCAGTAAATTCTTACATGTCTATAATTATAGTGAATTTAAATGGATTAAATACACCATTCAAGAGACAGAGAGTTGCAGGCTGGGAAACAAAACATGACCCATATATGTTCTGTCTATAAGAGATTCACCTTAGATATAAAGGCAAGAATAAATTAAAAAATGAAAGGGTGGAAAAAAATATATCAAGCAAATAGGAATTAAAAAAAAAAAAAAGCAGGAGTGGCAATATTAATTCAAAAGCTACCATAAGAAACAAGGAAAGTCATTATATAATGATTAAAGGATCAATTGAACAAGAGGACATAACCATAATAAGTATTTCTGCATCCAATGAAAGAACCCCAAAATTTATAAAGCATACTTTAACAAAATTGAAAAGACAAATAGGTGACTCTACAGTAATAGTAAACTTTCATATATCACTTTCAATGGAAGAGAGAACAACTAGAAAGAAACTCAAAAAAGATGCAGGAGAACTAATCAATATGATCAACCAACTTGACCTTATAGACATCTACAGAGTACTTCACTCCAAAATAGCAAAATATATATTCTTTTCCAGTATAAAAGGGACACTTTCCAGGATAGACCATATGTTGGGCTACAAAACAAGCCTCAGTAACTTTAAAAATATTGAACTATTATTGCAAAGCATCTTCTCAGATCACAGTGCTATAAAATTAGGAATCAACACTAAGAAGACTAATTGAAAAAGAGCAAACGTGTGGACTCTGAATTACACCCTCCTCAAAAATGATTGAATAATAGAATAAATAAAAAAAGGAAATTAAAAATTTCCTTGAATCAAATGAAAAAAAAAAAAACACAACATAAAAAAAATCTTGGGGACATAGCAAAAACAATTTTGTTTTCTCTTTCAAAGGGAAATTTATACCAATAAATGCACACATCAAAAAAGAAGAAAAAGCCAAAATCATTACCTTAACCAAACATCTCTAGCAATTACAAAAAGAGCAGCAAAAAAAATTCTGTCACCAGAAGAAAAGAAATAATAAAAATTCAAGTAGAAATTAATGAAACAGAAAATAGAAAGCCTATAGAAAAAATCAACAAGACTAGTAATTAGTTCTTTGAAAAAAATAATAAAGTTGACAAACCACTGAGAAACGTAAGAGAGGAAAAGAAAGAGATGATACAGATAACACAAATAAGAGAAGAAATGTGTGAAATCACAAGAGAACCAACAGGAAAAAAAAAAAAAAAAGGAATAATACCAGGATACTAAGAAAAGCTGTCAGATCTGACTCATAGTGACACCCTCTGGGTTTCTGGGATGGTATCACTACAGAAGTAGATTGCCCAATCTTCCTTCTGAGGTGTAGCTGGTGTGTTTGAACTGCCAACCTTCTAAATAACAGTCAAATTCGTTAAGCACTACACCACCAGAGCTCTAATTTGTTTATTTATTTATTTTTTCATGAAGAACTGTACTCCAAAAAATTTGAAAACCAAGAAGAAATGGACAGATTTTTAAAAACATACTACTTACATAACTATCACAGATTGAGGTAGAAAATTTGAACAGAACTATAAAAAAAAAGAAGAAATTGAACATGTCATAAAAATATTACCACTAAAAAAATCCTGGCCTTGATGGCTTCATGGGAGAATTCTACCAATCCTTCAGAGAATAGATGATACCAATCCAGCTCAAACTATATCAGAATATAGAAAAGGATGGAACACTCCAAATTCATTTTACAAAGCAAGCATAACCCTGTACTGAAACTAGGCAAACACATCACTTAAAAGGAAAATTACAGACCAACATATCTCTGGAATATAGACAGAAAATCTTCAACTAAATTCTAGCCAATAAAATCCAATGCAATCTCAAAAATACAATACATTATGACCAAGTGGGATTCATACAGGGTATACAAAAACATTTCCACATTCGAAAAACTATCAATGTAATCCATCATGTATGTAAAATAAAGGAAAAGACTCACATGAGCATATCAATAGATGCAAAAAAAAAAGGCCATTTGATAAAATCCAACACCCATTCCTGATCAAAGCTCTCAGCAAAACAGAAACAAAAGGAAAACTCCTCAATATAATAAAGGGCCTATATGCAAAACAACAGACAATGTTAATCTCAATGGAGAGAGATTGAAACCATTCCCCTTGTAAACAGAAATCAGACAAGGATGTCCTCTATCTCCACTTCTATTCAACATTGTATTGATAGTCCTAGCCAGGGCAATAAGGCAAGAAAGGGAAATCAAAGGCATCCAAATTGGTAAGGATGAAGTAAAACTATTCCTATTTGTAGATGATATGATCCTAAACATAGATAATCCAAGAGACTCAGCCAAACACCTACTGGAGCTTGTTGACAGATTTAGTATGGTAGCAAGATACAAGATCAACATACAAAAATCAGTTTGATTCCTCTACACCAGAAAAGATGTCTCTAAAAAGAAAATAAGGAAAGCAATACCATTTACAATAGCTACAAACAGAATAAAATACTTAGGAATAAATCTTATCAGGAAAACAAAAGATATATACAAAGAAAACTACAAAATACTACTTCAAGAACCTATGAGATTTACATAAATGGAAGGATATACCATGCTTATGGATAGGAACATTGAACATTATGAAAATGTTAATACTACCCAAGCAATCTGTACATTCAATGTGATCCCTATCCAGAATCTATCAACATTCTTTAAAGACATGGAAAAAAAACAACCACTAATTTTATATGGAATGGAAAGAGACCTAAGATAAGCAAAGCAGTAGTAAAGGAAAAAAAAAAAAAAAAAAAAAGGAACCAGGAAAGAGAAGAGAGAAAAAGCCAAAAACTGGAACCTGGGAAGAGAATAAGAAAGAATAATAATAAAAAGGACCAATAAATAAATAAATAAATAAAATAAAGTAAAACAGACAAAAGCTAACAAACTTAAAAAAAAAACAAAAAACTAGGTGGGGTGGTACAGGACTGGGATGGAACTCCTGTCAGCGCAGAAGGTGGATGATAGTGAGGGATAGCCACAGCTTCGTTCAACAAGAGGGTGTGGAGTATGAGTAACAGGGGGAATATTGCTGCACCTTTCTAGTCCTCAGTGTCTGGTATATCCTAGCTGTCCCTGGCAAGTGGAGCCTATTAGGTCCCTGTAATCTGAGAGAATGCTGTTGCTTTAAATATCCAGAATGGTCTAAACTTGTAAACACTCAAAATGGCTGCACCCTCCAGAGAGCCAAAAGTAACAGTTCAGTTTGTCTCCTACTTCCCTGTTTTCCCTTTTATTCACTTGCCATAAGTGCAGTCCTGGCTAGCAGCACTGAATTTTAGGTTAATTCTTAGGTCCTAACACCACTTGGCAATATCTATGCTGTCTGTGCCCTCAGGATTGCTGACTACCTGTAGCTCCATAGCTACATACTGTGGAGCACCACAGTCTCCGTTTTTGCTGTTTTCATGCAGGTTCTTCTACTAGTTGGAATTTTATCCATTTCTGTATCCTTCCTTTCAAAGCTCGGGGCTCCAGGATTATCTTCTGTATCTGTGTTAATAGGTTCCTCTTTTCTTTGTTGAAGAGGGTCTGTGCAATTTGTCTGCCTATTCCACCATCTTACTGGAACCAATAATTTTTTTTTTTTTGTAACAGTTTTCATTTAACTTGGAAGGGTGAATATGATTTTAATATAGAGTGGTAGCCTATATTTTACACCTGTTAAACCAATTCATACATTTTTTTAAAAAATTTTAATTGTGTTTTGGGTGGAAATTTACAGAACAAATTCACTTTCCATACAGCAGCTCACATACACCTTGTCTCATGACATTAACTATAACTTACCACAATGCAACTGCACCCCTCCCACTTCCTCACCACAGTTACCTCTTCTCTGTGTCCTTCCCTCCCATCCACTCTTACCCTCAAGCTGTCTCCTTGTTTGCACATGGCCTTCTGTTCTCCCATGATTGATCTCTCCGAGGTGTACCTACCTAATATAAATGTTCATCTCTTATGCCCATCTTATGTTTGGCTGGAAATCACGTGATTGGGGTGAAATCCAGATCTGAAGAGCAGCTAGGGGCCATAGTCTCAGTGGTTCCATCAGGTTCTAGCAGACCAGTAAACCTGATCCCTTTCATTTACTTATTTATTTATTTATTTATTTTTAATGATTCTGAGTTTTGTTCCACATTATTGTCCCACTCCATCCAGGATCTCCTACATAAATCCTCCTCTGAGGGGTAAAGAGTGGTAGTCGGGCACCATCTAGTTCTGGTCTTATAGTTGTATAGCCTGAGGATCCCATGGTGTGCCAATCACTTGGACTAATTGTTTCCATTTGTCTTTGGTTTTGTTTAATCTTCTTTGCTCTGGATGAGGAGAAACCCATCTTTGCATCTAGATGGCCACTTGCAAGTTTTTAAGATCCCAGTTGCTACTTTCCCCAGTAGGATATGGAACAATGTTTTGGTGTAGTATGTTATGCCAGTTGAGCTTGATGTCCCCTGTGACTATGGTCCTGAGCCCACAGGTCCAACTATTCCCTCCATTTGGGTAGCTGCCTGTGGCCAAGAAGGGACTACAACCTTGTCTCTTGTCAGCTCTACTATATACCTGGAAATTCTTACAGAACATACAAATACACTTGTAGAATAATTGTCTGCCAACCCTTGGCCACATTCCTCCCTGCATAGATATACCTAATAGTTCAGCCTGTCCAGCCATCTATACACCAATATATCCACATTTGCCTTTACTGACAATGCAGTACTGTATGTGCAAGAGTGTTCATTTTTGTTGTTTGTACCTCCTATGTACCTCTCTGTGTCTTCCTGTTCCTCAATGCTACCATGTTGATGACACACATTTGGTACATTGCCCTTCTCTTCACCCAATTCAGTACTTTTCTCTATCTATCTGTCAGTGTTCCCTCCCCTCCCCTCCCACCCCTGGTAACCAACAAAGTTTCCTTCCATAGATAAACCTTCCCTTGACTTTTTTACAATAACAGACTAATATGATATTTGTCTTTCTGTGATTGAATTATTTTACTCAGCATAAGGTCCTTCAAATTCATCCACATTATGTGGTGTTTTGCAGATTCTACATTACTCTTTAGGGTTGCATAGTATTCCATTGTGTGTATGCATCATAGTTTGATTATCCGTTCCTCAGTTGATAGACACCTAGGTTTTTTCCATCTTTTGTTTATTGTAAATAGTGCTACAATGAACACGGGAGTGCATATATTTGTTCTTGTCCTGGCTCTCACTTCTTTAGGATATATACCTAGTAGTGCAAGTCTGGGACAAATGGTACTTCTAATTCCAACTTTTTAATGAATTACCATACTACTTTCCACAGTGGTTATACCGTTTTACAGTCCTACCAGCAGTGTGTGAGAGTCCCAAACTCTCTACATCCTCACCAGCATTAGTTATTTTCTGTTTGTTGAACATTGCTACTAGTGCTGGGACAAGATGGTATCTCATTGTTGTTTTGATTTCCAGCTCTCTAATGGCTAATGATCATCAGCATTTCTTCATGTTTCTTGGCCATCTGAATATCCTCTTTGGTGAAGTGTCTATTCATGTCTTCTGCCCTTTTTTTTTTTTTTCTTGGATTATTTGTCTTTTTGTTTTTGAGGTGTTGGAGTTTTCTATAAATTCTAGAGATAAGTCCCTTGTCAGATAGGTCATTGTTGAGTAATTTTTCCCAATCTGTAGGTTTTCTTTTCACTCTTGGAGAAGTCTTTGGAAGCACATAATGATTTAGTTTTTAGAAGATCTCATTTATCTAATGTCTCTTCTGCTGTTTGTGCATTTTGGGTTATGCTTGGTAGTGTACTTATGCCATATATTAAGGCTACTAAATTTGCCCCTAGTTTTTCCTTGAGGAACATATAGTTTTAAGTTTCACATTTAAGTGTTTGATCCAACTGGAGTTAGCTTTTGTGTATGGTGTGAGGTATAGATCTTGTTTCATTTTTCTGCAAATGGATGTCCAGTTTTTGCAGCACCATTTATTAAACAAACATTCTTTCCCCATTTAATGGATTTTGGCCCTTTGTCAAAGATCAGCTGAGCTGACCATAGGTTGATGTATCTATTGCTGGGTTCTTAATTCTTTTCCATTTGTCTATGTATCATTAGACCAATGCCAGACAGTAATGACTACTTTGGCAGGTCTTGAGATCCAGCAGTGAGAGACCTCCAACTTTGTTCTTCTTCAATTTTGCTTTGTTTATCCAAGGTCTCTTTCCTTTCATATAAAGTTAATAATTGTTTCTTTTTCATTTCCTTAAAGAATGTTGATGAGATTTGATTGAGATTGTGTTGAATGTATAGATTGCTTTGGGTAGAATTGACATTTTCAAAATGTTCAATGTTCTTATCCATGACCATGATATGTTTTTCCATTTATGCAGATCTCTTATGGTTTCTGGAATAGTCTTTTATAGTTTTCTTTGTATAGGTCTTTTGTGTCCATAGTAAGATTTATTCTCAGGTATTTTATTTTTTTTGGTGGTTATTGCAAATGATATTGATTTCCTTATTTATTTTTCAGCAATCTCTTTGCTGGTGTAGAGGAATCAAATTATTTTTGGATGTTGATCTTATATCCTGTCATGATGCTAAATCTCTCAGTTAGTTCCGGTAGATTTTTAACTAAGTCTCTTAGGTTTCCTTCTATCAGGATAGGAGGAAGAATCATTAACAACCTGTGATATGTTGATGACACAACTTTGCTTGCTGAAATTGAGGATAACTTGAAGCACTTACTGATGAACATTAAAGAGTACGGTCTGCAGTATGAGGTAAATCTCAATATAAAGAACAAAAATTCCCACAGCTGGTCCAATAAACAGTTTTATGGTGGATGGAGAAAAGATTGAAGTTGTCAAATACTTCACATTGCTTGGTTCTACAAATGATGCCAATGGAAGCAGCAGTCAGGATATCAGACCACATATAGCACCAGGAAAATTGGCTATAAAGGACCTCTTTCAAGTGCTGAAGAGCAAAGATGTCTCCTTGAGGAATAAGGTGTTCCTGATACAAGCTGTGATATTTTCAATTGCTTCATATGCATGTGAGAGATGGAAAATGAACAAGCAAGATAGAAGAGTTGATGTTTTTGAGTTGTGTTGGCAAAGAATGCTGAAAGTACCATGGACTGTTAAAGGAACTAGTAAATCTGTCCTGGAAGAGGTGCAGTTGGAATGCTCCTTGGAAATGAGATTGGCCAGACTTTGTCTCACCTACTTTGGTTATGTTGCTAGAAGGGACCATTCACTGGAGAAGGATATCATGCTTGGTAAAGTGGAGGGTCAATGAAAGAGGGGAAGGCCTTCAACGAGATGGATTGACACACTGGCAGCAGCAATGGCCTCAAGTATAGCAAAGATCGTGGAGCTGGTGCACGACTGGGTGGTGTTTCATTCTGCTGTGCGTAGGGTAGCTATGAGTCGGAGGTGAGTTGATGGCCCTAACAATAACAATATCAGCAAATAGGGATAGTTTGACTTTTTCCTTACTAATTTGGATGCCTTTGATTTCCCTTTCTTGCCTTACTGCCCTGGCTAGGCCTTCCAGTACAATGTTGAATAGAAGTGATGATAGAGCACATCCTTGTCTGGTTCCTGTTCACAAAGGGAATGGTTTCAGTTTCTGTGATAATTGAAGATGTGTCAACTTGGCTGGACTCCAGTTGTGAGTGGTGGTTCCCATGATGGATCACATGACTGAGTTCTGAGCGGCCGGTCTGCCCAAGGGCAGTTTCCCCAAGGGTGTGGCCTACCTGCAATGCTATTCCAAGGACAAGATGGAAGAAC
>NW_006922384.1:493934-528858 GCF_000298275.1 Orycteropus afer afer | reverse complement strand
CAATTTTCCTATTGAGCAATGTCTTTGTCTGGTTTTGGTATCAAGGTAATGCTTGCTTCATAAAATGAGCTGGGGGAGATTCTATCCTTTTCTATTTTTGGAATAGTTTGAGTAAGATTGGTGTCAGTTCTCTAATTGTTTGGTAGAATTCTCCAGTGAAACCATCTGTGCCAGGACATTTTTTGTTGGTAATTTGTTTATGACCTTTTCCATTTCTTCTTTTGTTATAGGTCTGTTGAACTTCTCCACCTCAGTCTGTGTTAGCTTAGGTAAGTCATGTGTGTCTAGAAATCTATCCATTTCTTCTAGATTTTCAAATTTGTTGTAGTAGAGGTCTACATAGTATCCTGACATTATCTTTATTATTTTAGTTGGTACTGTTGTGATATCACCCATTTCATTTCTTATTCGTGTTATTTGTATTCTCTCCCTCTTTTCCTTTGTTAAATTAGCCAGTGGTCTGTCAGTTTTATTCATCTTTTCAAAAAACCAACTTCTAGTCTTGTGAATATTTTCTATTTTCTTTCTATTTTCTGTTTCATTGATTTCTACTCAAACATTTATTATTTCCTTTCTTCTGGTGACTTTAGGCTTTTCTTGCTGTTCTCTTCTAATTGTTGGAAATGTTGTTTTAAAGTGTTGAGTTTGGCTCTTTCTTCTTTTTTGGTTGAATTTGTTGTTATAAATTAGACTTTGGTCACTGTTTTTGCTGTATCCCAAAGATTTTGGTGCATTGTGTTTTCATTCTCATTTGATTCAAGGAATTTTTTAATTTAATTTGTTAATTTCTTCTATTACCCAATAGTTTTTGAGGAGTGTGTTGTTCAGTTTCCATGTGTTTGCTCCTTTTCTTTTGATATTCATATTGTTGATTTCTGACTTGATAACACTGTGATATAAGAAGATGCTTTGCAGTATTTCAGTGTTTTTAAATTTATTAAGATTTGCTTTATGGCTTAACATATGGTCTATCATGGAGAATGTTCCATGTGCACTGGAAAATAATGTATGTTGTTCTGTTGTTGGGTGAAGTACTCTGTAAATGCCTATAAGGTCAAGTTGGTGGATTGTGTTGTTTAGTTCTTCTGTGTCTTGGTAGAGTTCTTTCTAGTTGTTCTATCTTTCATTGAAAGTGGTGTATTAAGTCTCATACTATGACTGTGGGGTCATTTATTTGCCTTTTCAATTCTGTTAGTCTGATTTATGTATTTTGAGGCTTTTTCATTGGGTCCATAGATATTTATTATGTTATAGCATCTTGTTCACTTGATCTTTTAATCATTATAAAATGCTCTTCCTTGTCTCTTATGATAGTTTATTTCTTAAAGTCAATTTGATCAGAAATGAATATTGCCACTCCTGCTCTTTTTTGGTTGCCATTTGTTTGATATATCTTTTTCCAACCTTTGATTTTTACTCTATTTTTGTGTCTGTGTCTAAGAAGTGTTTCTTGTAGACAGCATACTGATGTGTTATGTTTTCTTATCCAGTCTGCATCTCTCTGTTCATTGAGAGGTGCATTTAATCCATTGAAATTCAGTGTAATTATCAACAAGTATGGATTGATTGCTGTATTTTGTTATGTATTTTTTCATGATGTTTCTGGTTTCTTTGTTCCATATAATTTTCTGTGCTTAGCTCATTATATTTATGAATCATGTCATCATTTCCTTTGTTGCCATTGTTTTAGTATTTGTTAAATATTTGTGCTTCACCTATTTTTTAAAATTTTAATGGGAAAGTTTATTATTTTTCTTTGAGGTTACCCTGTGATTTATAATTTTCTCCCTGAGTTTAGAAGAGTCCATTCTACCTTGCAA
This sequence comes from Orycteropus afer afer, assembly GCF_000298275.1. Taxonomy (NCBI): domain Eukaryota; kingdom Metazoa; phylum Chordata; class Mammalia; order Tubulidentata; family Orycteropodidae; genus Orycteropus; species Orycteropus afer. The sequence continues at coordinate 527,038 of NW_006922384.1, read as the reverse complement.
CTCTTTTGACTTCCTCACCATTTAGAAGTTCTTTAACTACACTTTTTTTTTTTTTCTCCTCCTTTGGGTTTGTAGTTGTCCTCAGTTACCAATGATGTTTCTGGTTCTTTACTATCTTGTAAGCTTATCTTACTTTGGATACTTCCCTGGCTGTGTTGGTTTCTGGGTTATACCATCTTCTCTATTAAAGATTGGTTGTTGTTTGCTATTATTGGTTCTCTGTTCAAAGTAGTCCCTTTAGTATCTCTTGTAAGGTTGGTCTAGTTTTAACAAATTCCCTTAATTTCTGCTTATCCGGAAATCTTCTAAGTTCACCATCATATTTGAGGGACAGTTTTGCCAGGTATATAAATCTTGGTTGGAAAAATTTCTCTTTCAGGGTTTTATATGTACCATCTCTTTTCCCTCTTGCTTGCATGGTTTGTGCTGAGAAATTATAGCTTATTCTTATTGTTTGCCCATTGTAAGTAACTTTTCATTTTTCCCATGGTGCTTTCAGGATTCTTTCTTTGTCTTTGGTTTTGATGAGTTTGATGATGATATGTCTTGGTGATTTTCTTTTGTCATCTATCCTGTTTGGGATTATTTGACTTCCTGAATGGATATATTCTCATCTTTCATCATATCAGGGAAATTTTCTTCCAACAAATCTTGAACAATTTTCCCAGTGGATTTCATTTTCTCTTCCTATTCTGGAATTCTGATTACACATAGGTTATCCTTTTGATGGTATCACACATGAACCTTAGGCTTTCTTCATTTTCTTCATGTTTTGATCTTTTTTTCTGATTGATTGCTTTCCAAAGAAGTATTCATTTATTTGTCTTCAATCTCATTAGTTTTGTCTTCCATTGATTCAATTATACCCCTTTGTCCTTTCTATATGTTATTTATTTCTGAAAATGTATTATTAACCTTTTCAATTTTTTATCTGTAGATTTTAAATCATTTTTAATTTTTCATTTTTTTTTCTTTTTGTTCTTGTATTTTCTTTTGCAATTGTTCTAGGGTTTTGTCTTAATTTTCCTTTATTTTGTCAGTATTTTCATTGATCTGTCTCTCAATCCTTTGGAGGTACTTAAGTATTATTTTTTTGAATTTCTTGTCAGGGAGTTACAATGCTGTTTCTTCCTCAGGGATGTGTTCTGGATCTTTATCCTGCTCTTTTGTTTTTACCACTTTATCTTGCTTCTTTGTGTGGACTGTGATGATCTGATGTCTCTGAGACATTGTGACATTGTTGTCTGTAGATCTCTAGTAACTTTTGTGAATAGCAGCTAACAATGAGTCAGTGGTCATTTATCATTGGCCAGTTGTTGGAGAAGGAATTGGTGGCTCTCACTCAGTAAATGGAGCTGCAGGAGGTGTGGGTATGGTTGTTTCATATGGGCACAATTGTTGTCTCCCCCTCAGTTAGACAAAAGCAACAATTGAAAACCATCAAAAAATTAAAACTAAATGGATGAAATAAAATAAAAAAAAACACTTCAAAAACACACAGGAAAAATCACTATAAAAAGATAAAATAAAACAAACATATAACAACAACAACAAACTGCACAATATCTGGGGAGGGGGCAGTAAGAGCAAAGAGGTGATGTATAAGAATGACAAAGAAAAAAAATGTGAAAAATATGAAAGGAAAAAAAAAAACGAATGAGGTTAACACAAGAAAGAAAGAAATGGAAACTATGAGCAGGAAAGAGACATAAAAGCTGAAAACTAGAACCTGGGAAGGGAAGAATAAAGAATAATAATGAAAAGGATGAAAAAAGAAAAAAAGAAGCACACAAACTTGGATGGAATTCCTGCCAGACCAGAAGGTGAGTGGAAGTGAAAGATAGCCACACCTCTCTTCACCAACACAGTGTGGGGTATAAGAGTAACAAGGGGGAATATCTCATCTTTCCACTCATTCACTTTTGGAATGTCCTTGGGGTTCCTGGCTCCTGGACCCTGTCCTTAGGTGCCTGGATTCAGAGAGAATGTTGCCACTTTAAATATCCAAAATGGTTGAACCACTTGTAAACATTCAAAATGGTTCCACCCTCTGCACAGTCGAAAGTCCACAGCTCAGCCTGTCTCCCTCTTAGCTGCTTCCTCTTTTATTCACAAGCCACCAGTGCTGTCCTCCATGCAGTCCCTGGATAGCAGGGCTGATTTTTAAGTTAATTCTTATGTCCTAACATCACTTGGCAATATCCAAGCTGTTCATGCCATCGGGATCACTGACAGGCTATAATTCCATGTGTCTCCTTTTCAGTGTTCTAATGCAGGTTCTTCTACTACTTGGAGTTCAGTTCACTTCAGTATCCTTCCTTTCAAAGCTCAGGGCTCCAGGATTATCTTCTGTATCTGTGTTAATTAGTTCCCCTTTTCTTTGTTGAAGAGGGTCTCTATAGTTTGTCTGCTTATTCCTCCATCTTACCGAAACCTCTTAAACCAGTTCATATATTTTCAACCCCATCTCTTACTTTAGCTTCTTTTGCGTAGGTTTTGACCAGTTTCATATAGTAATATAACTGTACCTAAACTTTGGCTACAGAATATGTTCTTTCTGTTCCCTGCTGCTTTCTCCAACTCTGAATTATGGGATGCCATAGGAACATGTTAAATTTTGACACGTGAACAATCCAGGAGAATGTGAGAGTAAGTATGACAAGTGACATGATTGAAGAAATAAAGGCCAAATAGCTAGAACTTTGTAGACCATGTGATGTTCAATAGGACAGATTTAAAATTTGATAAAGAATTGTGTTTGTAGTTGACCTGGCCTAGATGAAGAATGAAAGTAAAATTAAAATACTAATGCTTGCAAAGGCTGAGAAAGGAACAGTGTTGGATGGGGAAACCAAGGTTGAAGTCTAAGAAATAATTATATAGCATACAAAAAGAGTGTACCAAAGGACTCAATTCTAAAAATCATGTAAGTTTATCTTTATTATGCCAATTATAGAACTATGTGGTTGAAAGTAAATATTTATGATATTAAAAAAAAAAAATACTTTCAGGATGTTTTCTCTTCATTTCTTGTGAAATATTTAATTTTATTTACAAAATGTAGATTAAAAAAAAAGTCCACTCATAACTTATATGGCTATTTAGATCAGTAATTTTCAAAAACTTATTCTTATATGAGATTAAACAAGAATGCTAATTAAAAATGCAGATATCCAGCCTTTTTGAATCATAATCTTTCTAGGTGGATACCATAAATTTTCATTTTAAATACTGTGATAGTTAAGGTTGTGTGTCTACTTGACTGGGCCATGATTCTCAGTGGTTTTTCCATTATGATGTGGTCATCTCCTGTTATGAGATCTGATATAATGTAATTAGCTTCATGATAAGATGAGCTATGAGCAATCAGTTGAAAGAGAATTTCCTCAAGCGTGTGGCCTGCTTCCAATATGAACTTCCTTGCAAAGTTGTCTGGCTTTTGGCTGGATCTAGAGGCTGTATTTGGCTCATAATTATCTCTGGTTCCTGGACTTTAAACAGTGGCATGAGTATTGCCGGCTGACCTTGGCTTTGTTGCCTTCACAGCCTGTGAGCCATCAATCTTCCATTTTACCTCCCAATTTTGGATTCATCAGACTCTGAAGCCAACCTCCTATATTGCCTGTCAATCTTGTGTTCCTCAGCCCCTGCAGTTGCATGTGTGAGGAAAAGCCTACAGCATGACATTTGCTGCATGGACATTGGATTTGCCAGCCTTTACAACTATGTGAGCCATTTCCTTGTGATAAATTCCTTTGCCTGTGTGTGTGTGTATGTATAAACTTAACTGGTTTACTTCTAGAGAATCCAGCCTAAGATGTTACCCTCATGATACTTTCCTTAAATATAGTTTGAAAACCATTTAACCTAAAAATAGTTAAAACAAATATTATTTAACACTAGTTCCATAACTGTTGGCAGTACTTAAATGTCTTATATATAACCAAAATTTAGATCACTAAATAAAATCTTTATTTATAATAGTGTGTTATATATTATCATATATATCAGATGGAAGTTGAAATTAATCAGTATTTCCAGATGAGAGCACAGCAGTCTATAACAAGTATTAAAAATGGTTACAAATCTTTGTCCTAGTAATTATGGTAAACTATCACTACAACACCAGAGAAGCCCAACACAGTATGTGATGGCCCTGAGGCACACACAGGCATTACGGATTGCAAGCTTTTACTTTCACGTCCGGTCAGGTGGTTCAGAAGGACAACCAGGAATCTAGAGGCATTGCTCTCATTGTCTCCCTAGCCACTCTGCCTGGGGATGATGCAGAAATCAAGGGGATTATCAAGGAAATGAAGGAGAAATGGTTCAAACCCACCAGCCACTCCTCGGAAGGAAGGTTGGGCAATCTAATTCTATAGTGATACTGCCTTGGAAACCCAAGGAGGGGTTGCTATGATTCGGGGCCAACTCAATGGCATATAACAATAACAACAACAACATCATATGAAAATAATTCTAAATATGTTTCTGTGAGTTATTAAAAGCAGCAAAAATTAAAAAGAAACCTATATAAATGATACTATAACAATGGTAAAGTTAATTAAATTCTATATATATTTCTATCAGAAATTATGTCTAATAAATTTTTAATGATGGAAGAATGTGTTTGACATAAATTGTAACTTAAAAACACAGATATGACTATGGTTAAACTATATAAAAATGTATAGGCCCATACCTAAAAATTCAAACATTATGTTTGAAAAGAATTAGGGAATACTGCATGGCTTTAAAAAAGCAAGGGTGTGCATCAGAGTTGTGTCCTTTCACCATATTTATTAAATCTATATTCTGAGTAAACAATTTGAAAAGCTGGACTATATGAAGAAGAATAGCACATCAGGATTGGGGGAAGACTGATTAACAACTTGCAATATGCAGATGACATGACCTTGCTTGCTGAAAATGAAGATGATTTGAGGTACTTATTGATGAAGATTAAAGCTTGCACTTTTCTGTATGGACTACATCTCTCTATACATATATATATATATATATATATATATATATATGTGTGTGTGTGTGTGTATATATATATATATATATATATATAAATCCTCACAACTGTCCAATAAACAACATCATAAAAAATGAACAAAAGATTGAAGTAGCCAGAGACTTCATTTTACTTGGATTCACAGTCAACATCCATGGAAGCAGCAATCAGGAAATCAGACATCATATTGCCCTGGACAAATCTACCGCAAAAAAGTTTTTAAAGTGTTGAAAGATGTCACTTTGAAAACTAAGATAAACCTAACCCAAGCCATGGTATTTTTAATCCCCTCATATGCATGTGAAACCTGAGTGATGAATAAGGAATGCCAAAGAAAAGCTAATGTCTTTGAATTCCAGGCTTGGCAAAGAACACTGAAAATACCATTGACTGTCAGAAGATTCAAAAAAAATCTGTCCTAGAAGAAGTTCAACTGGAATCTTCCTTGCCAGTAAGAATGCCAAAACTTTGTCTTACCTATTTTGGTCATGTTATCAAAAGGAGCTGTTCCATGGGGAATGATATCATGCTTGGTAAAGTAGAGGGTCAGCACAAAAGGGGAAGACCCTCAGTGAAATGGATTGATGCAGTGGCTGCAATTATGGGTTCAAGCATAGCAAGGGTAGTGTTTTATTCTGTTGTAAATCAGAGCTGACTTGATGGACCCTGACAACAAAACAGCACTCCTGAAAATTGGGAGTATATACCATAGAACATAGAAAGAATTAGTAAAGTTATAGCAATACAGACTTATTCACAATCATCAAGTCGGATCCAAGTCATAGTGACCCCTCCTTGGGCTTCCCAGTTCTATAAGGTAGTGCCTATGCCATTTAACTAGTAACCAGAAGGCTGGTGGTTAAAACCAACCAGCCACTCCTTAGAAGGAAAGCTGGGCAATCTACTTTCATAGTGATACCTCCTCAGAAACCCAAGGAGCATACAACTGAACCCATGAGTTGAATATGACATGACAGCAGTAGATTTATCACTACGGAATTAGATTGCCCAACCTTCCTTCCAAGGGGTGGCTGGTGGGTTTGAACTGATAGCCTTCTGGTTAGTAGTCAAATGCCTTAGAAACTATGCCACCAGAACACCCTAATACAGATTTAGATGACACTATTGATCTCCAGAATACCAAAGAACAAATACACTTGCAAGAATACTATCAGGAATCCCTGCAAAATTAAGAATGTGCCATAATTAAAAGATGAGCCACTGGGGAAAAAAGGTAAGCAAATAGTATTTCATTTTTATTTGAACTAATCACAATAATAATAAAAATCTTGGAATACCTTTCTTTGATATTATTCAGGAATCATTTTTTCTTTGTTAAGTACTTTCTCTCTTTTGTTCTTTCTCTCTTTCACAGTTTCTTTCCTTCACTCTCATTAATTCTGACTTTCTCTTTCTCTCTCTCTCTAGGGAGTTCACTAAGGTATTTTTTTTGTGTGTATGTGGGCCTCCCTTTTTTTTTCCCCCTTTTTAATTTGTATTGTGACTTGGGTAAGTTTACAGAGAAAATTCACTTTCCATACAGCAGCTTACGTACACTTTGTCTCATGACATTAACTGCAATTTCCCACAATGCAACAGCTTCCCTCCCACTTCCTCCCCATAGTTACCTCTCTCTTGTGTCCTTATCTCGCATACACTCCTGTGCCCCGAGTTATCTCCTGTGCATACAAAGCCCTTCTAATTTCCCATGATTGATCTCTCCTAATGTAAATGTCAGCTCATATGCCTGTCTTTTGTTTTGCTGAAAGCCACAGGAGTGGGTTCAATTCCAGACCTGAAGGGCTGCTAGGGTCCATAGTCTCAAAAGTTCCAACAGGTTCTGTCAGACCAGCAAACCTGACCCCTTGCCCCCCCCCCCTTTTTTTTTAATTATTTTAAGTTTTGTTCCACATTGTTCTCCCATTCCGTCCAGGATCTCCTACATAAACACCCCTGCAAGTGGTTGTCAGTGGTATCCAGGCACTATTTAGTTCTCCTGGTCTCATAATTTTTCTGAGGATCATATGGTGTATGTGATAGTTGGAGTTGTCTGTCAACTTGGCTGGACTACAATTCTGAGTGTTTAAGCAGTTTTGATGTGGGTTATTCCCATAATGAGATTAGATTTATAAATTTTGAGCAGCCAATCCATTGAAAGGGAGTTTCCTGAGGGGTGTGGCCTGCTTCCAATATATTTAGGGACATCCTGGGAAAAAGAGACACTCTTCTGTGGATTAGGATCCTGTTGTACTGCCTACAACCGTCCTTTAGGGAACAATCCACCATTCGGCCTAGAGATCTTAGATTCATCATTCATTGGAGTCAACAGCTGATATACTGCCTGCCGACCCTGAGCTTGTCAACCACTGCAGCTGCATGAGTCGGGAAAAGCCTCCAACTTCATGTTTGATCCAAGAACTTGGGACTTGCCAACTTCTATAAGTGTGTAACCCATTTTCTCAAGATAAATTTCTCTCTCTCTCTTTCTTTAATCTTCAATGGTTTTGCTTTTCTAGAGTACCCAGCCTAACACATTTAGTACCAAAAGTGCTTCTAGAGAGACAAAATCATAAGGACGGGCTTCCTAAATTCAGTTTCATTAATTCAGTTTTGATTTTGGTAACATGTATAGACAGAAACCTGGAGAATATGTGTTGGCATGGCTACTTGAGGTGTGGAACAATGGTGCAAGAAATGTAACATTGGATCAGTCTGAGTTTAATGATTTAGATCTACTAACTATAGATTCTTCACTTAGTGTTTCAGCTTGAGAGGTTAGGAAAAGATCTAATTGTTTATTTTGTTGGCTTACTGAAGCATGGATTATGAAGTACCATACCTGCTTTGGTATAATGTAGAAAAAGGTATCCAGAGGCTTACAGAAGGTGGCATGTTAGAATGGATTTATCAGATTAAACCCCTAGAGCCAGAAAAGGAGAGTCCACAGGACACACCTTTCACCAGTATGGTGAGGAACAAATTTGTGAAGGGAGCCCCAGCATCCTTGAAGACTGCTGTGTGATTGCTATATTATGTAAGCCAGATTTGACAGTGGGGACTGCACTAATTGAACTCAGACACTTAACTACGATGGGGCTTATTAGACCCCATGCTAGCACTTAAGCGACAAAGACAAGGTGGGTGTTGTTACCATAATGGACAGCAGAGTCAAAACAGTAATCAGAATACTCTGACTCATGTGGAATTATGGCATTGGTTACTTAGGCATGGTGTTCCTAGGAGTTAAATAGATGGCAAACCTACTAAATATTTGCTTGATCTGTATAGACAGAAGAATTCTAGGTCACATGAACAGCAGTCTACATTGAATCACTTGAATGCAGAGTCACAGCCACTCAATGGATTCCCTGAATTGAGTCAGTTTACAGATCCACAACCCCTTGAATGAAGGGGAGGCCAGATCCTCTTGAGGAAGGACCCTACTACATTGCCAAAAATATATAACATCAATCTTTCTCCCAGCCTTCCCCAAAGGGATGTGAGACCTTTCACAGGAGTGACTGTTCATTGGGGAAAAGGAGATAATCAGACTTTTCAGGGATTATTGGACATTGACTCTGAACTGACACTAATTCTAGGAGACTCAAAGTGTCACTGTGGCCCACCAGTCAAAGTGGGGGAATATGGAAGTCAAGTTATTAATGGAGTCTTAGCTCAGATACATCTCAAAGTAGGTCTAGTGGGTCCCCAAACCCATCCTGCAGTGATTTCTCCAGTTCCAGAATGCATAATCAGATTAGATACAGAGAAACTGGCAGAATTCCCACATTGGGTCCCTGACATATGGAGTAAAGGCTATTATGGTAGGAAAATCCAAGTGGAAGCCATTAGAACTGCCTCTACCAAAAAAATAGTAAACCAAAAGCAATACCACATCCATGGAGGGGTTGCAGAGATTACTGCCACCATCAAGGACTTGAAGGATGCAGGGGTGGTGATTCCCACCACATACCCATTTAATTCACCTATTTGGCCTGTGCAAAAAACAGATGGATCTTGGACAATGACAATGGATTATTGTAAACTTAATAAGGTGATTATTCCAATTGCAGCTGCTGTTCCTGATGTAGTTTTATTGCTTGAGCATATTAGTATATCTCCTGGTACTTGGTATGCAGTTATTGATCTGGTCAATGACTTTTCTCAGTATTGATTTCAGAGGAGCATCAGAAGCAGTTTGCCTTCAGCTGGCAAGGCCAACAATATACTTTCACAGTGCTTCCTAAGGGGTATATCATCTCCCCAGCACTATGTCATAATTTAGTCTGTAGGGATCTTGATTTGCCTTTCCCTTCCACAAGACATCACAATGGTCCATTACTTTGATGATGTTATGCTGATTTGACCTAGTAAGGGAGAAGTATAGATGACTCTGCACTTATTGGTGAGATATATGCGTGCTAAACTCTAAACTCTTTGCTGTCGAGTCAGATCTCACTCATAGCTACCCCTTGGGTTTCTGAGGAGATAACTCTATGGAAGTATATTGCTCAACCTTCCTTCCAAGGAGTGGCTGGTGGGTTTGAACCACCATCCTTCTGGTTTTCAGTCAAATGCTTTAGGCACTACGCCAACAGAGTTCCCTGTCTGTGTGCTAGAGGATGGGAAATTAATCCAACAAAAATTCACACACCTTCCATGTCAGTGAAATTTCTAGGGGTCCAGTGGAGTGGGGCATGTCAAGACATTCCTACTAAAGTGAAGGATGAGTTATTATATCTGGTTTCCCTCACAACTAAAAAGGAGACACAGGCTGGTGGACCTCTTTGGATTTTGGAGGCAACATATCCCTCATTTGAGTGTGTTGCTTCAACTTATTTGTCAAGTGACTCAGAAAGCTGTTAGGTTTGAGTGGGGCCCAGAACAACAGAAGGGTCTGCAACAGGTTCAGGCTGCCGTGGAAGCTGCTCTGCCACTCAGGCCATATGATCCAGCTGATCCAATGGTGCCTGAAGTGTCTGTAGCAAATAGAGATGCTTTTTGCAGTCTTTGGCAGTTCCCTGTTGGTTAATTGCAATGAAGACCCTTGGGATTTTGGAGCAAAGCCCTGCCATTCTTTGCAAGTAACAACTCTCCTTTTGAGAAACAGCTTTTGGCTTATTACTGGGCTTCAGTAGAGAACGAATGCCTACTACAGCCTGCCAAGTCACCATGAGGCCTGAGTGCCCATCATGAACTGGGTGTTGTCTGACCCACAGAGTCATAAAGTTGGATGTGCGCAGCAGCACTCTATCATTAAATGGAAGTGGTATATCAGAAATTGGGCTTGAGCGGGACCTGAAGACACAAGTAAGCTGCATGTGGAAGTGGGCCAAATGTATATGGTCTCCACTGCAGTCACATTAACTTCCCTCTTCCAGTCTACACCTATGGCCTCATGGAGAGTTCCTTATGAAGTGTCGACTGAGAAAGAGAAAACTCGTGCCTGGTTTACAGATGGTTTTGCACCATATGCAGGCACTGAAGTGGTACTGTAGCCCCTTTCTGGGACTTTCCTGAAGGACAGTCATGTAGCAAAATCCTCCCAATGGGTAGAACTTCGAGCCATGCATCTGGCTCTTCACTTTACATGGAAAAAGAAATAGCCAGATGTACGATTATATACAGATTCCTTGGCTGTGGTTAAAGGATTGGTTGGATGGTCTGGGACTTGGAAGGAGCTTGATTGGAAAATTGGTGACAAGGATATATGGGGAAGAGGTATGTAGATAGATCTCTCTGAATGGACCAAAGGAGTAAAGATATTTTTGTCTCATGTGAATGTCCAATAAAAGGTGACCTAAGCAGAGGAGGACTTTAACAATAAGTTGGATAGGATGACACATTCAGTGGAAACAAGTAATCTTTTTTCCCCAGTTACCCCTGTCATTGGTCAATGGGCTCATGAACAAAATGGCCATGGTGGCAAGGATAGAGGTTATGCATGGGCTCAGCAACATAGACTTCCACTTACCAAGGTTGATTTGGGTACTGACACTGCTGAGTGCCCAATCTGCTAGCAGCAGAGACCAACACTGAGTCTGTGATATGGAACTATTCCTCAGGGTGACCAGCCAGTAACTTGGTGACGAGTTTATTTCATTGGACCACTTTCATCATGGAAAGGTCGGCATTTTGTTCTTATTGGAATAGATACTTATTCTGGATATGGATTTTCTTTCCCTGTACACAATGCTTCTTCCAAAACTATCATCTGTGGACTTACAGAATTCCTTATCCATTGTCATGGTAGCCCACACAGTTTTGCTTCAGATGAAGGGACTCACTTCACAGCAAATGAAGTGCAACAATGGACCTATACTCATGGAATTCACTGGCCTTACCATGTTCCTCATTATCCTGAAGCAGCTGGCTTGATAGAACAATGGAATGGCCTACTACACAATTACAACACCAGCCAGGTGGCAATACCTTGAATGGTTTGGGCGATGTTCACCAGGAGGCTGTATATGCTCTAAAGCAGGGTCCAATATCTAGTGCTGTTTCTCAGATAGCCAGGATTCATGGGTCCAGGAAGCAACAGGTGGAAATGGGAGTGGTACCACTCACTATTAACCCTAGTGACCCACTCAAAAATTTTTGCTTCCTGTCCCTGTTACTCTATGCTTTGTGGGTCTGGAGATCTTAGTCCCAAAAGGAGGAACACTCTCACCTGGTGGCATAATACTATTGCACTGAACTGGAAGTTAAGAATGCCACCTGATCATTTTGGCCTCTTTGTGTCTCTGGATCAAGAGACAAAGAAGGGCATTGATATACTATCTGGTGTAACAGATCCTGATTACTAAGGGAAAATTGGATTGACATTACATAATAGAGGTAAAGAAGAATATGTCTGGAATAAAGGAGATTCTTTAGGATGTCTCTTAGTACTACCTTGCCATGTGATTAAAGTTAATGGGAAATTAGAGCAACCTAATTCTGATATGACTACTAATGGCCCAGACCCTTCAGGAATGAAGGTTTGTGTCACCTCTCCAGACAAAGAACCAGGACCAGCTGATGTATTTGCTGAGAGCAAGGGAAATCCAGAATGGATGGTGGAAGAAGGTAGTTGTGAATATCAGTGACAATCATGTGGCCAGTTGCAGAAAGGAGCACTGTGATTGCTATATTTCTTTCATTGTATTTGTCCATCAAATATTTTTGTTTCCTTCTGTTATGAACTATGAAATGTGAACAGGGTTAATGTGTTTTGGTTGTACTTGTGTTAGTGTTTCATGTTAGGCACAAATATGACTTTACAATTGTCCTTATTTAGAGATCATATATGGTTAAGCATATGTGTACAACTGCCAAGTTGACAAGGGGTGGACTATGATAGTTGGAGCTGTGTGTCAACTTGGCTGGAACACAATTCTGAGTGGTTTAAGCAGTCATGATGTGCTTATTCCCATGATGAGACTAGATGTATAGGTTTTGAGCAACCAATCCACTGAAAGGTAGTTTTCCTAGGGATGTGGCCTGCTTCCAATATACTTAGGGACATCCTGGGAAAAAGAAATTCTACTGTGGATCGGTATCCTGTTGTGCTACTTACAACTGTCTGTGAGTGAACAATCCACCATTTGGCCTGGAGATCTTGGATTCATCATTCTTGGAGTCAACAGCCAGCATCCTGCCTGCCAACCTTGAGCTTGTTAGCCCCTGCAGCTGCATGAGTCGGGAAAAGCCTCCAGACTGACATTTGATCCAAGAACTTGGGACTTGCTAGCTTCTATGTGTGTGAACCATTTTTCTAAGATAAAGTTCTTTTTCACTCTATATAAGACTTTACTGGTTTTGCTTCTGCAGAGAACCCAGCCTCATACACTGTACCAGTTGCTTGACTAATTGTTTCCATGCATCTTTGGTTTTCTTCGTTCTTATTTGCTCTGGATGAGGAGAGACTCATTGTGACATCTAGATGACCACTTGCAAGCTTTTAAGATCCCAGTTGCTACTTGCCAAAGTAGGATGTGGAACATTGTTTTTGTGAAGTATGTTACGTGAATTGAGCTTGATGTCCCCTGCGATTACGGTCCTGAGCCCATAGGTCCAACTACGTCCTACCTCTCAGGAGCTGCCTATGGCCAAGAAGTGACTACAATCTTGTCCTTTGTCAGCTCTACTATATACCTGGGAATTCTTATAGAACATACAAATACACTTACAGAAACACTGTATGCCAACCTTATACATGGCCATGGGTGTGTGTGTGCCATTTTTATTTCAAAAATATTTCTGAGAACATGTACAATGTATATGGAATACACAATATTCCCTAACTGGCTTTAAGAACAAATGGCTGATTTGCTAGAAAAACATTTCTACATTTAGGGCAGATTTCTTAGTTAGAGTGAACAATATTTCTGAACTGTGAATCAAGTTTATTTTTTAAATTTTTGGAAAAGAAAAGGCAGTAGGAAGCTCAAAAGTAGTTATTTTTAAGCATGCACTTTAGTTATAGAACGTATAATTCATTTTATAGGTGTTTCAAATGATAAAACACTAGTCTGATAATAAAAAGGTTTGAGGTTCAAGTCCACCAAGAAGCACCTCAGAAGAAAAAGCTAGTGATCTACCTTCAAAAAAGTAAGCTGTTGAATACTCTGTGGATCACAGTTCTATTCTGACTACATTAAAAAAACAAAAGATTAAAAAAAAAAAAAAAACCTCACTGCCATTGAGTCGATTTGACTCATAAGGACCCCTTCTTGTGTTTCAGAGACAGTATATCTATGGAAGTAGATTGCCCAATCTTTCTTCCAAGGAGTGGGTGGTGAGTTTGAACTGCCAGCCCTCTGGTTAGCAGTCAAATGCCTTAGGCACTACACCACCAGAGCATGGAGACACCATAAATTGGAATTAGCTTTTTGGTCAGAGACTGGTGAAGGCCCTGAGACTATGGCCCCGTGTTACCTTTGGGCCTGGAATTGGACTCACTCCTGTGAGTTATCTTTCAGCCAAGCAATAGAAAGACCTAAGAGTGGAATACCCATTCCAAGGAGATGAACCTCTCAGAATAGTGAACCAGGAGAGATCAGAAAGACAGTGTTTGCACAAGGGAAAACAAGGCAGACAGGAATACATAGGTAAAAAGGATACAGGGAAGCGTTAGTCACAGGGAGGAAAGCTTTTTATTGTGGGAAATGTAATCAGCGCTGTGAAAAAACTGAGTATGAACTGCTGAATGTAAAATGAATCTGCATTTTAAATTTGCATTCAAAGCACAATTTTTTTAAAGTCCAAATATTCTTCAAATATTTAGAGTTTTCTTGAATATATACTTAAAAGTAACTGACATAAATTAGATTTCTGTACTAATGATGGTCAATTTCTATTTGCTCTCAAACCCATGTATTACCCCTTCCCTTTACTGCTCTATAATTTAGAGGATAGTATTTATCAGTGTCCCTTGTCCTTTGGCTTTGAGATATGTTTGTCCAAAGCACATTTCATGGCATCTCTTGCATCTTACACCTCCCTATGGCTTCTGCACAATGGCCTGTCCCTGCGTATGATCAATCTTACTGAGGAGTCTGTCTGCATAATTGTAGCTCCCTCCTGGCCCCAGGGTCTCTGTCCTAAGCACAGCACCTCTACCTTTGTCCCTCAACTCTAGAATAAGCAACTTCCCTCACTTACAATTTACAAGGGTTTCTCACTGCTTCTTGTTGACTTTTCAGGTCTTTCACAACCTGTTTAGCTAAATCTATGTATCAAACTAAATTTAGTTTTCTTTCTTTCTTTTCTTTTTTTAGCTTGGCAAAACTAAAGATATTTTATTTTATAGATTTGATCTTGATTAATGCATAAACTAAATCAAATAAGTTATTAAATTTTGTTTTTAATAAGCCATTCAATTTAGAATAAGTACATTATTGCACAATGTTCTCAAGGCAAAAATCACTTAATAGAAGAAAAAATAAGTAGTTTAAAATAAAGGCAATCTTACTGTATTTTTACTTTGCATGTTTGTGGAATAAGAAATGACTTTGAAATACTCTATTCAACAACAACAACACAAAAAAATAACCATGGTTTTATGTTGTGCTTCTAAATAGAAGTTATAATAACTAAAATTTCCCAGAAACCATTTCTGAATGACTTAGAGGGTCTTTCACTAAAATCTATTTCAATATTACTGTTTATGAAGAAGAAAGAGGCATTAAATATCTGAAAAATACAATGTGCTCATATTTTTTTTTTGTAGAAAGAGGTCTCTGAAATTAGCATGTTGCCTCAATAAGCTTTCAAATGGTAACATATTTGAATGTTCTTGTGATTTATTGGAGAAGTCAGTACAAGATGAAAATTGGGGATAATTACATCCCTTTAGCAAAAGAAAGAAAAATATTTCAAAGGAATTTGGAACAATGATAGATTTTGGGTTTTTTAGATGAAATGGTTTATGAATAGTTTTCTAATTTTATCAAGGTTTATTGTGGTTTAATAAACTAAAAGCAAATCTCAGATGAGGCTGAAAAAATATATTTTATTGGTCATTCATTCTCTAATTTTTTTAATACAGTTTTTATCTTCCATAAACTTTGTGTCCCACAGTTTTCACATTTAAGAGATCTGGTGGCTTAGTGCTTAAGGCATTTGACCGGTAACCAGAAGGTTGATGATTCAAACACACCAGTCACTCTTCAGGGAAGACTTGTCAATCTACTTCTATAAAGATTTACTGCCTCAGAAACCCAAAGGGGGTCACTGTGAGTTGGAATTGACTTGATAGGAATGAGTTTCATCAAAGGCAAGTATTTAGAAACTCTAGGACCTTGGAGATGCTCTAAACTCATTGCTCATTCAGGAAGATGAAAGTGATCTTTTTGGGTGTCTTTTCCATTTTCAAATCTGTAACTATGTATGTTATTGACTTATGACGTGATATGTATGTATTTTCTGTTTTTAACATTCCTATTTGCAGTCATCAGTTACTGCTACATTTCCTAATGGTGCTTTCCAAGTATCAGAGAAACATATTTAATTTGAATTAATTTCAAAATCGTCTAAGGGTCATTTAACTTGTTCCAAACCATGATTTACACTTATGTAAGTTATTATCCTTCTTATTTCTGATGAGTATAAATGTTGCAAGTAAGTGCTTTTATGATATTAATTCTGTTTGGTAAGAAATAAAAACTAGTTAGGTAGTCAGTCAGAATAAGTTCATGTGTTGGATCTTTGAGAGTAAATCATTAAAGTTGTTTCATTTTTGGTATGAGAATATAGACCTAGGTGATCACAACAGCCTTTTGCACTTATGAGTTTCTATGATTGTCTACAAGATAAATAGTATAAAACATTATTTACAAACACTTATTTTTACTAAAAAAAATATTTATTGAGAAATGTAGGTCAATTAATATAAATTCAATAGAAGAAGATCATTAAGATCATGGGGTCTGGTCAAGATTGACTGGCTTCAACTTTTCATTCCATTACTGACTTACTGTGGGCCTTTGAGAATTATTCTTTACCTTGGTTGCTGTTTAATTGGAATTTTAAAAATTACTGTCTCTTTAGAATTGTATGTATATGTGTGTGTGAATTTGTGTATGCACGCATGAGAGAGAGGATATTAATCAAGTTGCTTACAAAAGTAACTGGCATATATTATGTGTTCAGTAATGCTTATTGTTGTTATAATTACACTTAATAAATGGAGTCCCTGGTGATGCAAATGGTTAAAACTCTCAGTTGCTGACCAAAAGTTTTAGTCAGATCTTGAAAGAAAGAGGCCTGTCTTCTACTTAAAAAGCATCAGTCATAAAAATATCCTATGGTTCTGTTCTGGTACATATGGGATCAATATGAGTTGGAATCAACTAAAAGACAACTGACTTTACTTAATTCATATGTATTTGGGGATTGCTGTGTGTAACATAAGAAGTTCTGGTGACATAGTGGATAAGGCATCTGGCTACTGACCCCGAAGTTCAGAGATTCAAACCCACCAGCCTTTCTGTGGAAGAAAGATGGGGTAATGGGGCTTGCTATGAGTCAGAATAAACACAATGGCAGTGAGTGTGGTTTGATGTGTAAGATGTTTTGATAATTGCCTTTTGTAAATGAGTATGCACCGTCACTATCTTTAGGTTTTCACCTATCATAATTCTATATATAGGTAATTAGAGTATAACAATAGGCTGAGTTATAAATAATATAATAGTAAATTAAGAAAGACAGTAATGACTTCTCATCAGATCAATCAAAGAAAGTCTTCTAGATGTAAGCAAGATGATGGAGAAAGGATGAGGCCTCTATCATTAAAGTTAAAGTACTCTGGAAAATGGGGAAAGCATGAAGTAGGGGAGGCATTGAAGACATGTCATATAACATTCATTATAAAATCTATCTCCAAATAATTTAACAAAGTAAGGATAGAAATGACCAAAATCTAGCATGCTGCATTCTGGAAGTGAATTCAGTGTGAGGAAGCTGCAGAAGCAGGATATGTTAGGTGTTATGTACTCTGGTGAGATGTTCAATGCATTGCTCCTGACATATATCATACAAGGCCTCAAATTACTAAGTAATAAATTATTCTCCAAGTAACTAGGTAATCAAAAGAACATCTGCCTTGACATAAGATGGTGGGGGTAGACTTTTATCTTTAGTCTCCACCCCCCTGCCATCAACCACAGTTCTTGGTATTTATATACTTGGATATTGTCCATGTACATTGATTCTGAGTTGGTTATGTGACTGGTTTTGACTTTTGGGAAATGACATTAACAATCTCAAACAAAGACTTTACACAGTCTTTGTTGTTTTCTTAGGACATTTGCTTTTGAATTCAGCTGCCATATAGAAAAAGAATGGAAACTAGCCTGTCAGAGAGACCACATGAAGAGAGAATAAGGTTTCAGACTTTGAACTATCCCCATCAAGATCCTAGATACATGAGTGAAGCTATCTCTGACGTTCCAGCCTTGACTACCAGTGAACTGTAGTTGCATAAGAAACCCTGAAGGAGCTCAAGAGAAGAGTCTTTCAGCTGATCTGCTGTCAAATCACAGACTCATGAGAAATAATGAAGTGGTTGATATTTTAGCTACTAAGTTTCAGAGTATTCTGTGACATTTTCATACATAGATAACTGAAAGTATGGCAAAAAGTTGGCAGGAAAAGATAATAACTTCTTAATAGTCCAGAGATAGAGTGGTATATGACCTGTTAAAAACTAAAGAAAATTCTGATTAACAAATGGAGAAGGATCCAAGAGCATAAATGCATCCTGTGACAAACTGAGAGGTTTCTATAGAAGTCTTCAAAATTAAGTTAACAGAAGTAAATAAAAATTGGTAATTATGAAATAACTCTTTGATGGCAATGTGGCACTCAAGACAATTAAGAATGGCAGTTTGGAAAAAAATATTTTGAATACATTTTCAAAGGAGAGAGCTCTTTTGGCGTAGTGCTGAAGACATTTGACTGCTAACCAGAAGGTTGGCAGTTCAAACCCACCAGCCATTCCTTGGAAGTAAGATTGGGCAATCTGCTTTTGTAGAGATAACTGCCACAGAAACCCAAAGGATTGCTATGAGTTGGAAACTACTCAGCGGCAGTGAGTTTTTTTTTTTTTTTTTTTTTTTTAGTAGGCTTCTAGGAGTCCTTTGGTCATGCAAACTGCCCTGGTAATTTGCTTCCAAAAGGTCACAGTGTTGAAAATCATAAGACCAGTTAT
This sequence comes from Orycteropus afer afer, assembly GCF_000298275.1. Classification (NCBI taxonomy): domain Eukaryota; kingdom Metazoa; phylum Chordata; class Mammalia; order Tubulidentata; family Orycteropodidae; genus Orycteropus; species Orycteropus afer. Next base: position 508,319 of record NW_006922384.1, on the reverse strand, counting down.
ACTCTGTATACATAGGGTCACATGGGGTCACAATGAGTCAGAATCAGCTCACCTGCCATAAACAATAGCAGTAGGATTCCAGTTGAAGATGGTGATTTGAGAGCAATATTATATCTTCTCTTTTTGCCAACTCAAAACTAAAACTAACTCACTGCCAGTTTAAAATGATAATAAATTGCCGATAATATAGATCTATTAAAAAAATAGTGCATCAGTAAAAGCTATTTTATCCATTGCTGAATGGTGGAAATTGGAAAACACATGTGACAGATGAAGGAGAGTGGAAATAACAACTTCTTAGAGGTCAAACCCACCAGCCACTCTGTGGAAGGAAGGTTGGGCAATCTACCTCGATAGTGATACTGCCTCAGCAACCGAAGGAAGGGTCGCTATGAGTAGGGTCTGACTTGACGGCACATAACAACAACAACAACAGAGGTATACTACAAGATAGAATCAAGCAGATCTACTGAAAAGATTCCTGGAAAGGATCCATTTCTGGAAACCTTGGGTGCTGGGAATGGCAGGTATAATGAGTGGGCTTTAAACAAATGGAACAAGTTATATTTGCTTCATGAACTTTGACCTTTCCACACCTTCTTATTCTCAAATGCAAGAGGACTAGTACCCAGTCAAATCCAGAGGCTTCTTCAGTAAGAAAATTCAATTAAATTTTTTTGGAGGAAACATCTAAAGTGAATATTGACATCTTGTCAGTATAATATTTGAGACTCCCCCAGCTTTCTTGTTGTTAGTTGCTGTCATGTCAGAACCACCTCATAGTGACCTTATGTACAATTAAGCAAAATATTGCCCCAATCTATTGCATATCTGTGTACACTGTACAGCCATAGAACTGAGGCATGCACTTATACAGATTGTGCCCTGAGGAATACTCCTGGTTAAGGAGGCAAGTGGAAGTTAAAATCCAGATCATATTCTGCTCCCCAAGTAATATGTCCAGGACTGCAACTATCTGGACACAGGCTTACCTTTAGCTGATTTCCCAGCCACCCTTCACCTGCTGGTTTGTTGTAGTGTGATAGCTTGTCTGTTGCTATGATGCTGGAAGCTATGCCACCACTATATCAAATAGCAGCCAGGTCATCCATGGTGGAGAGTTTTCAGCAAAGCTTCCAGACTGAGGCAAACTAGGAAGAAGGATGTGGCCAGGTACACTTCTGAAAGAATTGGCAACTGAAAAGCTTATGAATAGCATTGAAACTTTGGGTGATATAGTGCTGGAAGATAAGCCCCTCAGGTTAGAAGGCACTCAAAATATGACTTGAGTAGAGCTGCCTCCTCAATGTAGAATCAACCTTAATGATGTGGATGGAGGAAAGCTTTTGGAACTTTAATTTTTGGATATTCTTCATTTGCTTATGTGGCACAATTCAAAAAAATAAGAAACAGCTGCAAACACCCATTAATAATTGGAATGTGATATGTATGGATTATGAATCTAAGAAAATTGGAAGTTTTTAAAACTGAAATGAAATGCATAAAGATTGATATCCTAGGAATTAGTGAGCTGAAATGGGCTGGTATTGGCCATTTTCATTGTGCAATCATATGGTCTACTATGACAGGAATGACAAATTAAAGAGCAATGTGGTCACAATCATCCTCAAAAAGAGCATTTCAAGATTAGTCCTGAATTACTGTTATGTCAATGATAGGTTAATATCCATACATTTACAAAGAAGACCAGTTAACAGGACCATTATTCAAATTATGCACCAACCACTAAAACCAAAGATGAAGAAATTGAAGATTTTTACCAACTTCAACAGTCGGAAAGTGACCAAACATGAAATCAAGATGTATTAATAGTTACTAGTGATTGGAATCTGGTAGCATAGTGGCTAAGGCACTTGACTGCTAACCAGAAGGCTTGCGGTTCAAACCCACCAGCCACTCCTCGGAAGGAAGATGGGGCAATCTACTTCCGTAGTGATACTGCCTCGGAAACCCAAGGAGGGGTCGCTATGAGTCGGGGTCGACTCGACGGCAGATATCAACAACAACAAGTGATTGGAATGGAAAAGTTCAAAACAAGGGAAAAAGTATTTGGTATTTGGAAAATATGGCCTTGGTGATGAAAATGATGCCAGAGATCACAGTATAGAATTTTGCACAAGCAACAACATATTCATTACAAATACCCCTTTTCAAAAACATAAATGGTGACTATTCACATGAATTTTGCCAGATGAATAGAGAGAAATCAAATCAGATAAATCTGTGGAAAGAGATGATGATCAATATCATCAACCAGAACAAGGTAAGGGCCAACTATGGAACAAACCATCAATTGTTCATATGCAAGTTTAAACAAAACCAAACTCATTGTCTTCAAGTCGGATCCAACTCATAGCGACCCCTCATTGGGTTTCCGAGGCAATATCACTACGGAAATAGATTGACGAACCTTCTTTCCAAGGAGCAGCCGGTGGGTTTGAACTGCCAGCCTTCTGGTTAGCAGTCAATTGCGTAAGGCACTACACCACAGGAGCTCCCAAAAATAATAATAGTAACAATATTAATAGTAACAGGATATAAGAACTGAAAGAGGTTTACCAATTTGAGTTTTTCATATTATTTAAACTTTCAAAGGATTGCAAGTTTTAAATAAATCGCTCAATAATTTTCATTTAGAAGCAGTCAAAAAATAGCTACCTTTAATTTTCAGACTCCAAGTCTTTCCTTGATATCAACAATTTCCAACCTTTTTCACCAAAGTAGTCTTTTATTGGTTTGCTGCTATATCTTATGTTTTGAAATATCATTCCTGTCAAGGTTTATTATTATTACTAAGTTTTCTTGCCTTTTAAATAATAATTTAAAAACTTGGCTTAACAAGACATTTTGTTAGCAGAGAAAGTTAGGTGATGAGATTATTTAATATCTGAGACTAAAAAGAAAATAAACCTCTAGTTGATTAAACACTGAATTTAAAAAAAAAAAAAAAAAAAAAAAACATTGCCTTTGAGTCAATTCTGACTCATAGTGACCATATAGGACAGAGAAAAACTGCCCTTATAGTTTCCAAGGCTGTAATATTTATAGAAATAGATTGTCACATCTTTCTTCAGCAGAGTTGCTGGTGAGTTTGAACCACTGACTTTTCAGTGAGCAGCTGAGAACTTAACCACTATGCAAGCAGAGCTTCTTAAACACTGCATAATGCAATTCATTTCATTGTTATTATTTTTAATATTGAGAATAGCTTAGACTTTTATAACTATTTTTGAATAAATTAGTGTATCCCTGGCAAGCTTCAACAAGTGAACTTCTCCATTTGTATTTTTACTTATTGTGATCACTGAAAGGTTGTATATGAAACTGTTTTGGTAGAAAGAGGTATGTGCAAAGAAATCAGTATGTTTCATGTATTAAAGAATAATGAATAATCACTGAACCACTTCACAATGTGGATGAAATCGGAGGTCATTATGCTGAGTGAAATAAGTCAGTCACAGAAGAACAAATATTGTATTAGTCCATTATTGTAAAAAGTTAAGGAAAGGTTTAACATGGAAGGAAATTTTCTTTGTTTGTTACCAAGGATGGGGGGGGAGGGGAGATAAAATAGATGGGTAATTAAGAGACAGGTTAGATATGGGTGAAGGGATTTAAAAAAGAAAGAAAGAAAGAAGACTACCCATTAGTTGACAGTCATTGAAGCTACATTATGTGGGCACATATGAGTTCATTGTTCTAGTCTTTTTTTCTGTTTGAAATATTTTGTAATTAAAATAAATAAATAGGTTTATATAAAAAAAAAATCAAACAATACAGCAATAATATGAAAGAAGAGCAATCTTTGACCCCATCTTTTGGTCCCACTGTCTATCATCAACATATATTTTCTTTTAAGAGTCATTCTGTTGGTAATGTTTATCTCTAAATAATATAAAATGACTAAACACAATCTATTAACCATATGAAAGATACGGATTTAACTCTTCTGATTTCCCCCAGTAAAAAATACCAAAGCAAACCAAACTCACTGCCTTTGAGTAGGATCCAACTCATAGCAACCCCTCCTCAGGTTTCCAAGGCTATCTCTACTGAAGAAGATTGTCCCATCTTCCTTCTGAGGAGTGCCTGGTGGGTTTGAACTGCCAGCCTTCTGTCTAGCAGTCAAATGCCTTAGGCACTACACCACCAGAGCTCCCGCTAAATTAAAAAAAAAAAAAAATAGTAGAAGATAAAAGCATTTTGTTTTCATTTTCTTTAAGCAAGATGCATGCTTATTATAGATAATTTAACCAGAAAACAAACATAGCAATCATATAAAAAACCTCAAAATCTGATAACACATTCATCAATATAACATTTGCATATTAGAAAAAGACAGTGAGAGAAAGATAAGATACATAGAACTATTCTTAAAAAATTATCATTCTATTTAAAATTTTTAGAAAGTTAAATTTAAATTAATGTTAAAAAAGGAAAATAATGACATTAAAATAATTGCTGAACTACAGATAACTGTAATTTCTTCTTATAAGAAAGATTTTATGCACTCAAACATTACCCTAACTTAAAAATAATAAACAATAGTAATTATTAAAGTGATTTGGAGTCATTATCCTTCTAAATGATAACTTAAAAAATCTGAAATAACCATTCTTTGGAATGAAAAATAATATAATTAGCACTTTTCAATTAGCACTTAACTCCCCATAATCACATCTTCATTTTACATTGTTTTTCGTAATTATTATTATTATTTATTGTGATTTGAGTGAAAGTTTACAGAGCAATTCACTTTCCATACAGTAGCTCACAGACACTGTCTCATGACATTGACTGCAATTCCCCACAGTGCAACAGCTCCCCTCTCACTTCCTCCCCATAGTTACCTCTTCCCTGTGGCCTTCCCTACCATGCACTCCTGTCCCCCGGACTGTCTTCCTGTATACACAGCCCTTTTATCCTTCCATGATTGATCTCTCCATGGAGTATATCTACCTATTGTAAATGTTCAGCTCATATGCATGCTTTTTGATTGTTTGGAAGCCACAGGAATGGGTTCAATTCCACACCTGAAATGGAGCTAGATTCCATAGTCTAGTGGTTCCACCAGCCTCTATCAGACCAGCAAACCTGCCCCCCCCTTTTTTTTATGATTTTGAGCTTTTTCCATATTGTTCTCCTACTTTATCCAGGCTCTCCTACAGAGATCCCCCTCTGGGTGGTTGACAATGGGAGCCGGGCACCATCTAGTTCTTCTTGTCTCATAGTTGTATAGGCTGAGGACTGCATGGTGTAGCAGTCTCTTGGACTAGTTGTTTCCACATGTCTTTGGTTTTCTTCATTCTTCTTTGCTCTGGATGAGGGGAGACCCATTGTTGCATCTAAATGGACACTTGAAAGCTTTTAAGATCCCAGTCACTACTCACCAAAGTAGGATGTGAAACAATGTCTTGTATAATTTGTTATGCCAATTGAGCTAGACATCCCCTGAGACTATGGTCCTGAACCCACAGGTTCAACTACTCAGTCCCTCTGGGTAGCTGGCTGTGCCCAAGAAGTGACTACAACTTTGCCCCTTGTCCACTCTACTATATACCAGGGAATTCTTACAGAATATACAAGTACACTTGTAGAAACATTGCCTGCCAACTCTATTCATGGTCTTGGGAACACTTCCCTCTTCATAGACATGGCTCATAGTTCAGCCTGTCCACCCATCTATCCACCCATATATCAATGTTTGCCTTCACAGACAACACAGTATTGTATGTGCAAATGGGTTCATCTTTGCTGTTTGTACCTCCCATGTACCTCTGTCTCCCTTTTCTTCAATGCCACCATATTGATTATTGGCACTTGGTATATTGCCCTTCTCTTCACCTAAACTTGTCTCTAGCTATCTAACAGTGTTCTCTCCCTACCTTCCCCGCACACCCTTGGTAACCAACAAAGAACATTTTATTTTTTTTAATTGTTATTTTTACATTTTTATTATTTACATCTTTTAAAATTGTGTTATAATATAACCTTTAGCCCATAACTTTAGTTTTTATTTTATGTTAAAAGAATTTAGTGTCATTTATTGGTCATATTTTCAGAACTAATTTCTCATGTTTTTCATTTAAATATATCTATTATTTGCCTTGATTGCAATGTTCAGTCTTTTTTATTTTGTTAAAGTTCATAAATGCCATATTTCTTGTCTTCTTTTCTATTTATGAATATAATTTTCATATACCTAAGTGAAATATTTTTTGGATGCAATACAGTTACATTTCGTTTCATCTCAGTTCTTGAAAGAATCTAATCATTATCTCTGACATTTAATGTTACTATGTATAAAAATGACATAGTGGGGGGAGGCATCTGACCTCCTCCAAGTTCACAAGTGGGGAAGGAGGATCATTATCAGCATCAAAAGCCCAGAGTTAATACCTATGAGGCAAAAGATGTACCTCCTCTCCAAACATTTTACAAGTTCTGACACCAACTGTCCCTCCCATGACACTCTCTACTTCTCTGCTGGGTTTGATAATTCATTGCAATGGTCACACAGAATTTACAGACCATTGTTAGGGTTATAGAGTTTATTAGAGAGATAACAAATTAAAATTTAGGATCAGAAAAGACTCAAGATACAGTTCTTTGATCAGGAATTCTCAGCTGTGTCTGTGAGCAGGCTTCTCTCTGGTTCTCAGCCTAGCCCCTTTACTGCTCAGGCAAGTGTCAAAGCTCTTTACATCTTGCAATAAGTATGTAGAGGCACCTTACTCCTCCAGCAAACCTACTGCCCAAAGGCACTCAGTTTTCCAGCTCTGTGGATCAGGAAACCCATTAAGATGTCTTTTGCTTGTCTTGTTCTGCTATAGCCCATTTCTTTGCAGCTGTTTTTTGTCATTTTGCACCAACTCCAGTGTTACACCTCTCTCTCTCTCTCTGTCTTTTGGGTGTAGGAGGCTTCTAGCACCAGAATCCCCAGTTCAAATGACATGCTCTGTTTCCATCTCTCCTTATTGGTGGTGGTGAGGTTACCCCAGTGCTCTGGGATTGGATTTCTTTTAAGCCTAATAAGATGGCAAGATTGACCAATCTCAGTTCTGATAACATGGTGAATAGGCAGAAAGACTGCACAGACTCTCTTCAGCAAAGAAAAGGGGAACTAATTAACACAGACACAAAAGATAATCCTGAAGCCCTGAGCTTTAAAGGGAAGGATATAGTAGTGGGCTAAACTCTAACTAGTAGAAGAATTTGCATGAAAACACCAAAAAAGGAGACATATGGAAATGTGGTCTGGCAGCGATCCTGAGCACTGCCTGATGGCACAGACAACTTGGATATTGCCGAGTGAATTAACCTAAAGATCAGCCTTGCTAGCCAGGGGCTGCATGGAGGATTGCACTATTGGCTGGTGAATGAAAGGGGAAGCAATGAAGAGGAAGGCAGGCTGAGCTATGGACTTTTGCCTGTCTGGAGAGCACAGCTGTTTTGAATGTTTACAAGCGGTTTGACCATTTTGGATATTTAAAGTGACAGTGTTCTCCCAGATTCCAGGTATTTAAGAATAGGCTCCACTTGCCAGGAATCACAAGGACATTCCAGACACCAATGACTGGAATAATGTGCTATTCCCATTGTTACTCTTATACCCCACCCCCTCTTGGTGAATGGAGGTGCAGCAATTCCTCACTCCTACTCCCCTTCTCGGCTGGCAGGACTCCCATCCTAGTCTGTGTGCTCAGATAGAGCCTGGGTACCCTGCCTCGCCTTCCCCTGATTTGTCTCCCTTCTGCTTCTTCTTCTTTTTTTTTAAGTTTCTTTTTGTCTGTTTCAAAATTACTATTATTATTTGTCTTTTTATTATTATTCTTTGTTCTTCCCTTCCCAGGTAATAGTTTTCAACTTATTCTTTCTTTGCTGTTCCTGGTTCCAATTTTTACCTTTCTTATGGTTAACTCATTCTTTTTCTTTTTGCATTTTTCACATTTTTTTCTTCATTATTCTCCTACTCTACCTTTTATTCTCTTACTGTCCTCTCCATAGATATTGCATTTTTTTCTTTTCATTTCCCCCTTTTTTTGTGTGTGTGATTGTTCCTGTGTGTTTATGTGATGTGTTTTTTGTCCATTTCATTTCAATTTTTTGATGGTTACTCAATTTTTATTTCTTTTTAACTGAGTGGGAGACAACAACAGTCCCCATATGATGCAACCACACCTTCACCTCCTACAGTTCCACTTACTGAGTGAGAGCCACCACTTCCTTCTCCACCAACTGGCTAAAGATAAATGACTGCCAAGAAGAGTTTGACTCACCCTTAATGGCTCTTCACAAACAATTAACAGAGATCTAAATACAACAACATCACAATGTCTTGGAGATAACAGATCATCACAGTCTACACAAAGAAGCAAGAAAATGTGGTAGAAACAAAGGAGCAAGGTACAGGACCTAGAACACATCCCTGAGAAAGAAGTAGCATTGGAACTCACTGATAAGGAATTCAAAATAATTCTATGTAGGTATCTTCAAAGGATTGAGAGACAGACCAAGGAAAACACTGACAAAATTAAGTAAAAAGACAGACAAAACCCTAGAACAATAGCAGAAGAAAATACAAGAACAAAATGACAAAATAAATGAAAAATTAGAAATAATGCAAAATCAATAGATTGAAATCCAGAAGATTAATGCTAAATTTTCAGAAATAGATAACACATTGAAAGGGCAAAGGAATAGAATGAAAAGAATGGAAGACAGAATTAAGGAAATTGAAGACAAATAACTGAATAAATCTTTGGAAAGGAATCAATCAGAAAGAATATCACAATATGTTCTGGTTACCTAGTGCCACTCTGTCAGTAATATACTACAAATGGGATGGCCTTAACAAACAGGAGTTTATTATTACAATTTGGAGACTTTAGGTCCATGTTCAAAATGCCAAGCTTTAGGGGCTGGGTGAAACCCCCTCAGGCTTGGGCTTTAGCTCTGCCTCCAGCTCCCATCCCACTGAAGTTAGAGGCTTTTCTTCACACAGACAGCTAGTGGCTGCTGAGGCTGCCAAGCCTAGGGTTGACAAGTAAAAAGGCACAGTCCCAATGTTACCAAACCACATGGCAGGTCATTAACTCAAGTCCACTGTAAGTCCCAAGGTCAACAGAGCATGACAGGCTGCTGAATAATGACATGGCAATATGCAGGTTCCAAGGTGCCATAAGCTAGAAACCATTTCCAATGCTGCTACTTATATATGGGAAACAGACCACATTCCTTCAGGCAGCTACTCAGCTACACTAATAGATTCCACCATGGAGTTAATTATCAATCTCACCATTGGGAATAACTACATTTGGCTTCCCAGACACTCAATCAGGCCTAGCCAAGTTGATACACATACTGAACTACCACACAACAAAATGAAGAAAGCCTAAGATTCATGTGGGATACCAGCAAAAGGAATAACTGGTGTGTAATTGGAATTCCAGAACAGGAAGAGAAAAAGAAAGCCATTGAGAAAATTGTCCCCAAGATTTGTTGGAAGAGAACTTCCCTGATATGATGAAAGATGTGAATATATCCATTCAGGAAGTCCAACAAACCCCAAACAGGATAGACCCCAAAAGAAAATCACCAAGACATATCATCATCAAACTCACCAAAACCAAAGACAAATAATCCTGAAAGCAGGATGGGAAAAACAAAGTTATTTACAAAGGACAACCAATAAGGACAAGCTCTGATTTCTCTACAGAATCCATGCAAATGAGAAGGGAATGGGATGGTATATATAAAACCCTGAAAGAGAAAAATTTCCAACCAAGAATTACATACCAAGCAAAATTGCCCCTCAAATATGATGGTAACATTAGGAGATTTCCAGATAAATAGAAATTAAGGCAATTTGTTAAAAGCATACCAACCTTACAAGAAATACTAAAGGGTGTCCTTTGAGCAGAGAACAAATAATAGCAAACAACAAGTGACCATTAATACACAAGATAACATAATCCAGAAACCAACACAGCAATGGATGTATCCAAAGTAAAATATGATTACAAGACTGTAAATAGGGAACCAGAGACATCAATTGGCAAATGAGAACAACTACACATGCAAAAGAGGAAAAATACTGTGTAGTTATACTTCTAAATGGCGAGGAAATCAAGAGAGTGGCAAGATAGAATGGACTGTTTTAACTTGGGGATAAAATTATAAAATCACAGGGTAAACTCAAAGAAAAATGATAAGCCTTAACATCAGAATTAAAAAAAAAGAGGACAAGCACAAATATTTAGCAAACACTAAAACAATAGCAACAAAGGAAATGGTAACACAATTAAAAAACCTAATGAGCTCAGCACAGAAAATTATAAGGAACAAAGAAACCAGGGACACCATAAAAAAACATAACAAAATGACAGCAACCAATTCATACTTGTCAATTATTACACTGAATGTTAATGGATTAAATGCATCACTCAAGAGACAGAGAGTTGCAGATTGGATAAGAAAACAAAACCCATCAATATGCTGCCTACAAGAGACACACCTTAGAGATAAAGACAAAAATAGACTAAAAATCAAAGGTTGGAAAAAGATATATCAAGCAAATGGCAACTGTAAGAGAGCAGGAGTGGCAATATTAATTTCTGATCAAATTGACTTTAAGACAAAAACCACCATACGAGACAAGGAAGGACATTATATAATGATTAAAGTATCAATTGAACATGAAGATATAACTATAATAAGTATCTATGGACCCAATGAAAGAGCCCCAAAATACATAAATCAGACTTTAAAAGGGTTGAAAAGCCAAATAGATGACTCCACAGTTGTAGTGGTAGACTGTAATACATCATTTTCATTGAAAGATAAAACAACTGGAAAGAAACTCAACAAAAATGCGGAAGAGCTAAAGAATACAATCCACCAACTTGACCTTATAGACATCTACAGGGCACTTCACCAATTAACAGCACAATATACATTGTTTTCCAGTGCACATGGAATATTCTCCATGATAGACCATATGTTCAGACATAAAGCAAGCCTTAATAAATTTAAAAACATTAAAATAATACAAAGCATCTTCTCAGATCATGATGCTATTAAATTAGAAATCAGCAATAGGAAGATTAATGGGAAAAGAGCAAATGCATGGAAACTGAACAACATTCTCCTTAAGGAAGACTGGGTAATAGAAGAAATAAAAAGGGAAATTCAAAAATTCCTTGAATCAAATGAGAATAAAAACAAAACATACCAAAATCTTTCAGATACAGCAAAAGCAGTGATCAGAAACCATTTGATAGTAATAAATGCACACATCAAAAAAAAAGGAAAGAGCCAAAATCAACACTTTAAACCAAAATCTCCAATAATTAGATAAAGAACAGCAAGAATAGCCTACAGTCACCAGAAGAAAAGAAAAAAATAAAGATTTGAGCAAAAATTAATGAAACAGAAAAAAGAAAGACAATAGAAAAATTAAACAAGACTAGAAGTTGGATTTTTGAAAAGAATAATAAAATTGATAAACCACTGGCAAACTTAACAAAGGAAAAGAGGAAGAGAATACAAATAGCACAAATAAAAATGAAATGAGCATTTTCACAACAGAACAAACTGAAATAAAAAGGATAATATCAGGATATTATGAAGAACTGTACTCCAAGAAATTTGAATATCTGGAAGAAACTGACAGATTTCTAGAAACACAGCACTTACCTAACTACACAGACTGATGTGGAAAAATTGAACAGATCCATAACAAAAGAAGAAATTGAACAAGTCATAAAAAAATTACCAATAAAAAAAAAAATGTCTTGGCCCAGATGGTTTCACTGGAGAATTCTACCAAACATTCAGAGAAGAATTGATACCAATTTTACTCAAAATATTCCAAAGCATAGAAAAAGATGGAATCCTCACAAAATAAAGCAAGTGTAACCTTGATCCCAAAACCAGAAAAAGACATCACTAAAAAGGAAAACTACTGACCAATATCTCCCATGAATATAAATGCAAAAATCTTGAACAAAATCCTAACCAATAGTCTTCAACAACATACCAAGAAAGTAATTCATTATGACCAAGTGGGGTTCATATCATGTCTGCAAGTATGGTTCAACATTTGAAAAACAATCAACATCATCCACCACATAAATGTTGTTGCTGTTGTCATGTGCCTTTGAGTTGGACCCAACTCATAGCGACCCCTCCTTGGGTTTCCAAGGCAGTATCACTACTGAAGTAGATTGCCCCATAAAGAACCACATGATCATATCAATCAATGCAGAAGAGGCCTTTGATAAAATCCAACACCCATTTCTGATCAAAACTCTCAGCAAAATAGGAATAGAAGGGTCATTACTCAATATAATAAAGAGCATCTATGCAAAACCAACAGCCAACATTATTGGCAATGGAGAGAGACAGAAACCATTCTCATTGTGAACAGGAACTAGACAAGGATGCACTCTATCACCACTTCTATTCAGCATTATCCTGGAAGTCCTAGCCAGGGCCATAAGGCAAAAAAAGGAATTCAAAGACATCCAAATTGGTAAGGAAGAAGTCACACTATCCCTATTTGCTGATGATATTATCTTATACCTAGAAAATCCAAAAGACTCAGTAAAAATGTACTGGAACTAATTGAGAGAGTTAGCATTGTGACAGGATATAAGATCAATGTCCAAATATCAGTTGTGTTCCTCCACACCAGCAAAGAGATCACTGAAAAAGAAATAAGGAAATCAACACCATTTACAATGTTGTTGTTGTTGCTGTTATTTGCTATGGAGTTGGACATGACTCATAGCAACCCTTCCTTGGTTTTCCAAGTTGGTATCACTATGGAATTGATTGTCTAACCTTCCTTCTGAGGAGTGGCTGGTGAGTTTGAACTGGGAGTCTTCTGGTTAGCTGTCAACTGCATTAAGCAGTATGTTACCAGAACTCCTACCATTTACAATAGCTACCAAAAAAAAATAAAATACTTGGGAATAAACGTTACCAGGAACACAAAAGACCTGTTCAAAAAAACTATAAAACACTACTTCAAGAAAACAAAAGAGGTCTACATAAATGGAAGGACATACCATGTTTGTGGATAGGAAGATTGAACATTGTGAAAATGTTAATTCTACCCAAAGCAATCTATACATTCAGTGCAATCCCAATCCAGATCCCATCAACATTCTTTGTTATTGTTATGTGCCATCGAGTCATTTACAACTCATAGTGACCCCATGCACAGCAGAACGAAACACCGCCTGATCCCACGTCAGCTCCTTGATCCTTACTATACTTGAGCCCATTGTCACAGCCACCACATCAATCCATCTCGTTGAAGGCCTTACCTTCTTTGGTCGACCCTCCACCTTACCAAGCATAACATCCTTCTCCAGGGAATAGTCCCTTCTGACAACATGACCACAGTAGGTGAGACGAAGTCTGCCCATTCTCGCTTCCAAGGAGCATTTCGGCTGCACTTCCTCCAGGACAGATCTGTTAGTTCCTTTAGCAGTCCATGATACTTTCAGCATCTTCACCAGCACCACAACTCAAAAGCATCAACACATTGTAGGTCTTCTTTATTCATTGTCCAGTTCTCACATGCATACGAGGTGACTGGAAAGACCATGGCTTGTGTCAGGTGCACCTTAGTCCTCAAGGAGACATCCTTGCTCCTCAGCACTTGAAAGAGTTCCTTCACAGCTGACCTGCTCAGTACTACACATTGTCTAATGTCCTGACTGCTGCTTCCATTGGTGTCAATTATAGAGCCAAGCAATGTGAATTCTTTGAAAACTTCAATATTTTCTCCATTTATTGTGATCAACATTCTTTAAGGATATGGAAAAGCCAATCATTAACTTTATATGGAAAGGAAAGAGACCTCGGATAAACAAAGCAATTTTGAAAAGAACAAAATAGGAGGTCTCACAATGCTGGATCTCAAGACCTACTATACAGCCACAGTAGTCAAAACTGACTGTTACTGGTATAATGACAGACACATAGACCAATGGAAAAGAATTGAGAACTCAGAAATAGATCCATTGGCCTATGGTCAGCTGATCTTTGACAAAGGCCAAAATTCATTAAATGGGGAAATTCAATAAAATTAAATTTATTAATAAATGGTGCTGGAGAAATTGGATATCCCTTCGCAGAAAAATGAAACAAGATTTGCACCTCACACCATACACAAAAACTAACTCCAGATGGATCAAAGACTTAAATGTGAAACCTAAAACTATAGAGTTCCTCAAGGAAAACTAGGGGCAAATTTAGGGTCCTTAATATATGGCATAAATAGACTATCAAACAACCCACAATGCACAAACAGCAGAAGATAAATTAGATGAATGGGTCCTTCTCAAAATT
>NW_006922384.1:490885-493799 GCF_000298275.1 Orycteropus afer afer | reverse complement strand
GACACTTCACCAAAGAGGATATTCAGGTGACCAACAAACATATGAAGAGATGTTCATGATCATTTTCCATTAAGGAGATGCAAATCAAAACAACAATGAGATACTATGCTGCCCTAGCACTAGTAGCAAAGTTCAACCAGACAAAAAATAGCAATTGCTGGTGAGGATGCAGAGAGATTGGGACTCTCCTACACTGCTGGTGGGACTATAAAATGGTACAAGCAATGTGGAAAGCAGTATGGTGATTCCTTAAAAAGTTGGAATTAGAAATACCATTTGACCCAGCCATATATATCCTAAAGAAGTGAAAGCCAGGACAAGAACAGATATATGCACACCCACGTTAATCGCAGCACTATTTACAGTAGCCGAAAGATAGAAACAACCTAGGTGTCCATCAACTGAAGAATGGATAACCAAACTATGAAACATACACATAATAGAATACTATGCAACCCTAAAGAATAATCTATAATCTGCAAAACACCATATAACATGGATGAACTTGGAGGACATTATGCTGTGTGAAATAAGTCGATCACAGAAGGACAGATATTGTATTAGTCCATTATTGTAAAAAAGTCAAGGAAAGTTTTGTATATGGAAGGAAATTTTCTTTGTTGGTTTCTAGGGGTGGGAGGGGAGGGGAGGGGAGGGAACACTGATAGATAGGTAGTGACAAGTATTGATTTGGGTGAAGAGAAGGGCAATGTACCTAATGTGAGTGATGAACACGGTGGCATTGAGGAAGAGGAAGACATAGTGAGGTACATGGGAGGTAGAAACAACAAAGATGAACACTTTTGCACTTGTCAGTGAAGGCAAACATGGATATATGGGTATATAGATAGGTGGACAGGCTGAACTATTCGGTATGTCTATGCAGGGCAACATCCTCAAGACCATGTATAAGCTTGGCAGACATTGTTTCTACAAGTGTATTGGTATAATCTGTAAGAATTTCCAGGTATATAGTAGAGCTGAGAAGGGACAAGGTTGTAGTCACTTCTTGGGCACAGCCAGCTACCCAGAAGGAGTGAGTAGTTGGACCTGTGGGCTCAGGACCATAGTGTCAAGGGACATTAAATTCAATTGCCATAACATGCTGCATAAAATATTGTTCTGCATCCTACTTTGGCGAGTAGTGACTGGTATCTTAAAAGCTTGCAAGCAGCCATGTAGATGCAATGATGGGTCTTTTCTCATCCAGAGCAAAGAAGAATAAGAAAACCACAGATTCATAGAAACAACTAGTCCAAGTGACTGGTATACCATGCGATCCTCAGCCTATACAAGTATGAGCCCAGAAGAACTAGATGGTGCCCGGCTACCACTGTCATCCACTTGGAAGGGATGTAGGAGATCCTGGATAGAGTGGGAAGACAATGTGGAACAAAACCCAAAATCATTTGGAAAAATAAAAAGGGACCAGGTTTGCTGGTCTGGTAGAGCCTGATTGAACACCTTGGACTATGGCCCCTAGTGGTCTTTCAGGTCTGGAATTGAACCTACTCATGTGGCTTCCAGCCAAACAAAAGACAGTCATATGAGGTGAATATTTACACTAGGAAGATACACTACTTGGGGAGATCAATCATGGGAGAGTAGAGGTGCTGTGTATGCACAGGGAGACTGCTCAGGGGCTAGGAGTGCATGGAGGGATGGACACTGGGAAGAGGTAACTATCGGGAGGAAGCAGGAGGGGAGCTGTTGCATTGTTGTAAATTGTGGTCAATGTCATGAGACAAAGTGTATGTAAACTGCTGTATGGAAAGTTAATTTGCTCTGTAAATTTTCACCCAAATCACAATTAAAAAACAAACAAACAAACAACTTGACTGATCTCATTGTGAGAGTTCCATACACATTATTTGTATGGTTCTACACCTACAAGGCTACTATGCAACTTATGTACATTATTAGCAAGCTCTTCAATCCTTTTGGTGGGCTACAAGCACCTCATTTTAATAAAGTCGTTTGGTAGGAGTCACAATGACTAAAGCTGGAAGGTCCATATTAAGTAATTTATTGCCCCACACTGTAGAAAAAAAAGTCTGAGAACAGCTCATTGTTTTATCATCTTTTAGGGACTTTACTTAATATCTTAAAAAATTTTTTATATTTGAAGTTTAGTGAGTTATCCAGATGTTAATACATCAAATTTTCATAGACTTCCATATAAACCTTTATATATTAACTATTAATTCACTCATTTATCAAAAAATATTTATTGTTGAATTTATCCACTCAATAAGAGCCCTTGTTATGTTCTAGGAACATAATTAGTTTTTCTAGTACTAGTTTTTGTAGGTACAATAGTAAAAAAGGATGGACAAGTTTATTTTTACTCCATTTAGCTTACAAAATATTGGGAGACATATACATATATATATAAAATTCTAGTGAACAGTAAGAACTATGGAGAACAATAAAATGAAATTTTTATTTGTTTATTTTTACACAAGAAGATTAAAGAAGACATTTTTGAAGAGTTAATATTTGAGCCAAAATTAAAAATCAATGAGAAAGCAAACCATGAGAAGGTTTGGGGATTTTTATCCTAACGGAAGAGAGTTCCATCAAATTAATCAACAAATACAAACCTGAAGAGAAAAATAAATTTCATGTATTTGTGAATCTTGATATACTGGATTATGAGTGGCTTAGATAAGCAGGAGTCATTTCTTATTCACATGCTGTGCATTCATCACAGTTTCAGTGTACCTCTGCTCAAAGTGTTTTAATTCTAGAACTCAAGTTAAGGTTGGCAGCCTTTTTGTGGAACATTGCTATTCAGCATATTGGAGGAAAAGGATATAATAGTGAGAAACCTACAGGCTCGTAAAGTTTCTCAGCATGATGCACCTTGATTAACTTCACAGTTAATTGGCCAAATCAATTCATATGTCCACTT
>NW_006922384.1:462810-476544 GCF_000298275.1 Orycteropus afer afer | reverse complement strand
ACAATTATTCAATTGTGAGAATCATAACGAATTATGGTTAACATTGAGAAGAATGAGAATTCCAGGACACTTAATTGTACTCATGAGAAATCTGTACATAGACCAGGATGCTGACTTCCAAACAGAACAAGAGAACCCTGCATGGTTTAAAATCAGGAAAGCAGTGTGTCAGGGTTGTATCCTTTCAGAACACTTATTAACTTATTCATACTTACTACATGATGGCAAAAAACAACAACATAACATGCTGAGCAAATAATTTGAGAAGCAGTACTATATGAAGAAGAATGCAGCATCAGGATTAGAGGAAGACTCATTAACAACTCCGATACATACATGACACAACCTCACTTGCTGAGTGTCAAGATGACTTGAAGCCCTTACTGATGAAGATTAAAGACTATAGTCTGTAGTATGGATTACACCTCAACATAATAAATAGATAGATAGATAGATAGATAGATAGATAGATAGATAGATAGATAGATAAAGAGGTAAATAGATAAATAATCCTCACCGTTGGACCAATAAGAGCATCATGATAAATACAGAAAAGTTTGAGATCATCAAAGATTTTGTTTTACTTGGGTCCACAATCAACAGCCATGGAAGCAGTAGTTAAGAAATCAGGTATCATATTTCACTGGAAAAATCTGTTGCAAAAGAATTCTTTAAAGTGTTGAAGAGCAAAGATGTCACTTTGAAGATTACGGTGCTCCTAACCCAAGTCATGGTATTTTCAATTGTCTCAGATGCATATGAAAGCTAGATAGTGATTAAGAAAGACTGAAGAGTTAAAAGCTCTGGTAGCATAGTTCCTAAGGCATTTGATTGCTTATCAGAAGACTGGACGATCAAACCCACCAGGCACTCCTCAGAAGGAAAATAGGGTCATCTAGGGTGATCTATTTCCATCGTGATACTGCTTTGGAAACTCAAGAAGAGGTCGCTATGAGTCACATCCCAGTCGATGGTAGTGAGTTTGGTTTTCTGGTTTTGGAAGAAGAGTTGATGCCTTTCAGTTGTGGTGTTGGTGAAGAATACTGAAATTTCCATGGACTGTCAGAACACCTAACAAATCTGTAGTGGAAGAAGTCCAGCCAGAATTCTCCTTGGAAGAGAGAATGGGCAGATTTCTTCTTTCCTACTTTGGTCATGTTGTAAGAACAGACCATTCCCTGAAGAAGGATATCATGATTGGTAAATAGAGGGCCAATGAAAGAGGGGAAGATCCTCAAGAAGATGTATTGGCACAGTATCTAAAATGATGGGCTCAAGTATAGCAAAGATTGTACGTATGGTACATGACCGGGTAGTGTTTCAATCTGTCGGGTAGTGTTTCATTCTGTTGTATATAAGGTCACTATGAGTTGAAGCTGACGCAAAAGCACCTAAGAACAACAACAACAATGGAGAATACACATAATGGAAAATGAACTAAGAGATAAGTTGCTGATTCTCTTACCCTCTCAGACTATTCATTGGTCATCTTTGGTTTAGTGGATAGGTCCTTTATAGTCTGATAGCTTCTGAACTCCAGTACTCACATCTCTTCCATCTGAGGCTTTTCCTGCCATGGAATGTTCTGTCAGAGTACCAGAATATTAACATTCCAGGAGATATGTATCTTCAACAAATATGAGATAAGAAATATGAATAACAGCTTCTGGTTTTTCAACATATGCTGGCATAATTTTAAGGTATATCCTCCAAAATGTGTCAGAAGATTCAAAAAAAAAAAAAAAAAAAAAAAAAAAAAAAAAAAAAAAGATTAAGCCTAAATTTGCTGTGATGGAAACTCAGTAATTTATTTTCCCTTTCCTTCCTTTTCTCTCCCACTTCCCCATTCATGTACTATATGTCCTCAGCTGACCTCCAATATACAACTTGTACCCAAATTTTTGTCACACAATTTGCTTTTGTGGATGTATAAACTAATATAAAGTGGAAATGAGGAGAATAAAAAGGATGAATTACACATTTAAGTAAAAATATTTACAGCAAATTATATACATAAATGATGATGAGAAGATATCTGAAATATATGTAATTGGATCCTTGCAGGGTCAGAGAATTCAAAATATTTGTTTTAAATTATTCTATGGTAAATTTATTAAATTCCTATTTGAAGCAATCAAAATATTGATACCCAAATTCCCCCAAAATAACTCTTCTTCCATATCTACAGGCTTAACCTATTTTAATGAAACAAAAATAGAAGGATATCTATTCATACAATTATCCAGGGTAACAGATAAAAGAAAAAAATCATGCTACCATTTGCTTTATATTGTGTGAGAATTTGATAAATAAATAAATTAAATAAGATTAAATACTCATTCTTGATAAAAACTCTTAAAGAAAAGTAAAAATAAGCTCCTCTTTATTCAACATCAAATTTCAGAGCCAATCCTATACGTTCCTCATCCCTTTCCTGGCACAGGATTACTGTTTTATGAAACTTAATAAAATCTATAGTTTCAAACAACGTACTTATCTATCTTGATTTCAAAATTTCTGCTCAATTTAGAGACATGAAAATGTAAGCAATTTGATGCCTGCTTTGAATTTAAATTGCACATCTGGAAAATATTTCAACTTTGTTGAGACGAATAATTCATTTAATAAAAATTAACATAGTTTACTAAAATATTTAATACTAAATTTTATTGAATCATAACCGTTATTGAGCTTCAATTTTTCTCAAGCATTTAAAAATAATCATGAATTATCATCTCAAAAAAGAGTCCTGGTGGCAAAATAATAAAACACTGACATGCTAACTGAAAGGTTGGCAGTTCAAACCCAACCGGTAAATTCTGTGAGAGAAAGATCTGGTGATTTGCTTTCTTAAACATTGTTGTTGTTGTTGTTTGCCATCGAGTCGGCCCCGACTCATAGCATTACAACCTGGAAAATACTACTGGACAGTTCTAAACCGTCACATAAGGTTGCTATGAGTCAAAAATGACTCACTGGACTTAACAACCACATTATCATGTCACCATGTCAATTTCCTTACTGAAAATACTAAAAACAAACAAACAAACAAAAAAGCTTTTGACTTTCAAATTATTTAATTTATTGTAAAATTGTTTGTTATTTTTCTTCCACTTGATATATAATTTAAATAAAAATATCACAATTTGTGTGATGACAAATTTAGGAAAAATAATTTAAAGTAAACAAAGTTGTTTTACATTCATTTGATAAATTTGACAGTTAGTTAGTGTTTGAAACTCTTATTTTTCCTATCTTCTTTTTCATTTTTGGAATCTTGAATCTATTTAAAATAAAGAAAAGAAGAGGAAAAGATATGTTGAATAACAAGGAACTCTGTTGGCATTTGACTACTAACCAAAATATCAGTAATTCAAAGCCACTAGCCACTCCAGGGCAGAAAGATGAGAAAGTCTGCTTCTGTGAAAATTTACAGCATCGGAAACCCTATGGGGGCAGTTCTACTCTATCCTATACGGTCACTCTGAGTTGTAGTCAACAGCATGGCTGTTTTTTTTTTTTTTTTTTTTCATTTTTTATTGAACTAACATTAGAGGTTCCCATTTGTTTTTTAGAGGATTGTTAAATAGATGGATTTGTTAACTATATGTTAAAGCAGTCTCATATTTTCTTATTTTACTCTTTTACTATTAGAATTTAAAGGAAAGACTATGTAAGTGTCTCATCAATATGTAAGTATAACACAAAATAACCAAGAAGAGGGAATTTTAGGAGGGTAATATTAAGGAATGAACATGTGTGTGTGTTAATATCTCAGAGGAAAATTTGAGAAGGAGGAAAGGTTAGATAACTGAAAGGAAAATGAATAATAAAATGAGGTTGACAGTTACTTTCACAATATAAAAAGTCATTGAAAAATGTTTACTAGGAGGATACTTTCTAAACAAATCAACACCTTACATATATAACAGCAATGTTAAATTTCTCTTAATTATAGTCTACAATATTTATTAATAAATGTTCATGATGAAGAATAGCCTATCTAACAATGCAGTGTCTACTTACAAGAATATTGTATCACAATCATTTCTAAAAGAGTGTATTCGTTGGCTTTTGGTTCACATTAATGAGAAGAGCATTTCATGGATTTAAATTATGAAATTCAATTAATTACTAAATTAGCCACACACAAAACTTGCATCTCTATGCAATTTTTCCCCCTTCTATCCTTTTGGGAGCTCTAGTTGCATTATGATGTGTGTATCATTCCCAACCTTATCACCAGTGATCTGTACGCAAGACCTAAGATGTTCTCTGGTCAGGTAGTCCTTCCTCAACTCCATATTATCTTCTCTATTTGTTCTATCTCCTAGCACATAACAACAACAAGTTTAAACAGACTCAGGTCTTTTCCATCTTAAAGAGCAACAACAACAACAAAAGGAGACATGTCCTCATCAAACTATCCTTTAAGTTTTTTCCTGTTCATAGCAAATGTTTTGGAAATAATCCTGAACAATACATAATACATAATACATAATAGCCCACAGAAACTGATGATGTTTCTAACATAAAAATAAAAATTGAATCTTGATAAATATTGATGAAACATTCCTTAGGGCTTACCTCAACCTTTCTAACAAGGAAAATAGTTGATAATTACATCTTTCTTTAAAGTCTTTTTCCCTTATCTTTTTATTCCATCATGTCCCCATTTACTTTATATTTTCATACTTTCTTGTTGGTTTCTTCTCCATTCCTCACAACCCAACTGGCATTTTCTTGACATCTTGATCTATTAATGTTGGAGTATCTTAGAGCAAAATCTTGATCCTTATCTTTTTAACTGACATTTTCTCTCTAGGTAATCTCAATCACTTCAAATGTTTCCTATATTTAGACCATCAGAAACATCATGGTAATTAAGTTAGGTTTAAGCTATGATCTCACTCCTACAGTCAGTCAATTCATAGTTCAAATCAATAATTAATAATTATAATCCCTAAAACTTTCTAAAATTCATTCACCTTTTTTTCATACAGATTGCCACAATTCTAGTCCATTTCATAATTTATTAATTTAGTCTCCCATATTCAGTATTAAAATTTTTTAATCCAATTTTTACACTTCAGAAAAGAGTGGTATTTTTGTTTTAAGTGAAAATCTTGTTATATCCGGCCTATATTTACAACTCCAAAATGCTATCACAGTGTTATAATAATGTATTATGTCATTAATTCAATTCTAAGGCCTTTTCTCATTTGGTTCCTTCCATTTCCTCAGATTCATGTTGTCCATTTTTTAACATCTACATCCCAAACCTCGTAGATACTCTTTCCTTGACCTTGCAATATTCCTTGCTTATTTAAGACCTTTGAATGTGCTCTTCACTCAGATCAAAATGTTTCCTTGTCTGCTGCTTGGAAGGAAGTTGGGGCAATCTACTTCCGTAGTGATACCCTTGCAAACCCAAGGAGAGGTCGTTATGAGCCGGGTCCAACTCGACGGCACATAACAACAACAACAACAACGATCTGCTGTTTCAGTAAAATAAAATTTTACCCAAGTGTTCTGCACTAAAAGATATTTTTATTATGACATATCAGAAAATGAAAGTGAATGAAGGAAAATTAGCTGCAAACACTATGGCTCTATAAACAGAACAAAATCCACAGAAATACAATTAATAGGCATTTCTATTCAGTTTTGGCAAGTGATAATTCATTGTGAGTCATTCAACATGCCCTGTAGAATCACTGGAGCATGTACCTATTAGTAAATTACTTGCATGCTATGATTGGTTAAATTAAAAACAAAGAACTAAAATTATGATTGAGTTAACTTTTTTTTTTTTTTTTTCTTTCTCTCTCTGAACTATGGTCTCTTGGCTCAGGGATCTTGTATCTGTGATATGGTGGTTGCCTGGAATCTTTTAATTTTGATTCGGACTTATGCAAATCTTTAACTCACTTCCTGGTAAACTGTTAGTCAGCTTTAACACACACATCCAGCCTCCATTTGTCTGCCATCCATTGGACTACTGAGTCTATTTGGTGCTTTGAATGTTCTATTTCTTGTTTGAAGGGTCTATAAATCTTGACACACAAGTTGGCTGTTGTTTATGGCTGTGCTTTGATTAACTCTTAAACAATCCTCCCTTTTGATAGTTGATTACCATAACTACATTAATAATTACAAGATGATGCCTGGAGTTTTTCAGGTTCCTAGATGGTGACTGTGGCAGGAACTTCAAACCCACAGTCTGATTTTCACTGAATACCATCTGGTTCTTCACCAGGCTTATTAAAAGAGGGTTACAGGTCCATTGATCATATTGTAAAAGTCTGCAGAATCAATATACATTATTGGTTTAGGAGTTGGATGTGCCTTGAGGTGCTGGCATTTATTTATTTGAACAAAATAAAGATTAAGCCAATCAGTATTATTACCATTAAAATAACATCCAGGAGAAAACAAGTCCAAGATTCTATTCCTTGAAGTAGTCATTCCTATAAATCTGGGGTTTTTAAAAGAGAAATAGAGTGTAGCCAAACAGCCCAGTTTCTATTTTATAGATATTTTGTTCTATACTTCCAGAACTCAGAAACAACAATATTATTGACCACTGCACATAGTCTTGTGTGTCAATAAGAGTTATAACAGTATTTGATTATCTAAGACCATTTTACCAGAGAAGATTCTGTTGAGCTGATACTCTGTCAGCTATGTTGTCAGCTATTTGAGCTATTGTAGCAGATAAAGTTTGTAGAGATTTTTCTAATTCTATTATACCATATGAGAGAATTAGTGTTCTTAAAAGTAACCAACCTTGTTCCAATTGTTTTGTTAAGGAATTTTCCTATACCTTTCTTTTGGTTATTGAAATTAGTTTGGTATCATTCGTGCAATAATGACTAGCATATTTTGAATAAATATCAAAGGGGGCACCCTTCGATCCTTTTCATTGTCCCCACATTCTCCACTCATCTAAATATGGAACAGCTCATGCATAAAGACTGTCCCTAGGATAAATGTTGTTTAAATCACCATAACTAGAGTGTCCACACAGGAACACATAAACACGTGTTTGTCATGTTTCAACTAAATTGTCCTTGAATATTTGAAGTCTTTCAAACATAAGTTCTAACCTAGTATAATTCTCAGAACAAATGCTTTCATATGTTGGATTATTGTATTTGTCATATTTAGGATATGGTTCAATCTAAAGTCTCCCCAAAATTTTGATACCAATGATCATGATACTTAGGTCACTCAGGTTAATATGGAATAAAAATTATCCTTATTCTCCTTCTTGTACCAAGGGAATTTGGGGGTTATATGTCTTTGCTTCTTTACAATTTATAATTTTGTGCTGTACACTTGAAACATCAAAACAAGGTATATTTGGATGAAATGGCATATTAAGAGTGTGCCATAATTTAACTCTTATTGCTCATTTTTAGGAGCTCTGGTAGCATAGTGGCTAAGTCACTTGCCTGCTAACCAGATGGCTGGCGGTTCAAACCCACCAGCCACTCCTCAGAAGGAAGGTTGGGCATTCCTACTTCAGTAGTGATACTGCCTCGGAAACCCAAGGAGGGGTCGCTATGAGTCGGGGCCGACTCGACGGCACATAACAACAACAACAACAACATTGCTCATTTTAGGGCAAACTTAGAATTTATGGTGGATGGAATGATAACATCATTATTTAATATTGAGGAAACTAACAGATCTGAATTTTTTGTACAGATTTAAAATTATGATGGCATATCCAACAATCACTTAAATTCCCTGAACCAATCAGTGATTGAATTATTTTACAAATGCATTTTCTTTTAAAGCTATAATTAAACTATATATAGAAAAAAATTACATTAAAAATTCTCATAATAATAGAGGTAAATAACAAACACTGGATAAAACACAATAATCTTCAAATGTATTTCTATGAACAATCTGAATAAGCCACAAATTTTAACCTAAGATATTTTAACATTATAATTATTACAATAAAAATTGCTATATGCCTTATTAATGCAGTTTACTGAATTTTCCATTTCTTCACCTTCTGGTATAGGTTGGAAGGAAAGTTTAGCTTTTGGTAGAGGATGATTAATGGTGGTACGTGGGCAATGCTTAAACTTCATTTTCAGTCGTTCTTCTGATTCAATAACCCATTTAGGAAGTTTGATTTTCTTCATCTGGGACATATGTAACCATGGTTTGACTTCTTGCAATTTAGCAGCTTTGTCATTAGTAAATAAAATATTTTTCAATGGGGTTAAAAAAAAATCCTTAATTTGGTGATATTTCCAATACACATAATCTTCCTGTTCATGTTTATAATTTGAGGAATAGGAGATAGATACGTTTGTTTGATATGCATATTGCAGCTGGTAAGCATCCTTAGCATATTGAACTAATCCTTCTCAATATTTCAACAGATAAGTGGAAAGGATATTTGACTCAATATTGTTAACTCCACAAGATAAAACTATAGAGTGGCTGGTTATAATTTCTAAATGAGTCAACTTGTCAGAATCAAAAGGAGTTGATCTTAAATTCATTATTACCAAGGGAAGAGCTTGAGGCTAATTCAGTCCTAGTGAAGAGGTTATTTATCTAATTGTTTTTTTCCTATAATACCATTGGATCTTTCCACTAATCCTGAGGATTGAGGATGATATGGATAGTGCAAGTGCTATAGAATGGGAAAACTTTTACACATAGTGCTTGCTACTTTTCCAGCAAAATGAGTTTTTAATCACTACAAAGAATTCCTGGAGTACTCCAAATAGGGATTATATTTTTTAAAAGCTTCTTTGTCACAAATGCAGCAGTGGAATTCCTGCAAAAAAAAAAAAAAGAAAAAGAAAAAGCTTCTACTGAATAGGAATATCTGCAAATCATGACCAATACATATTAATATCCCTGTGAGAATGTGTACTATCTACAGAGGGTGTGTTTTTGCTGGGTTAGATTCTCCACAATTTGGGCATTGTCTGATTACCTTTTCTATGTTGTTGTTGTTGTGGTTAGGTGCCATCGAGTCATCTCTGATTCACAGCGGACCAATGCACACCAGATCGAAACACAGCTCAGTCCTGGGCCAGCCTCACAATCTTTGCTATACCTGAGGCCATCGTTGCAACCACTGTGCCTATCCATCTCATTGAGGGCCTTCTCCTTCTTCATTGACCCTCCACTTTACTAAGCATGATATCCTTCTCCAGGGAATCGTTCCTTCTGACACCTACATGACCAAAGTAGGTGAGACAAAGTCTGGCCAGTCTTGCTTCCAAGGAGCATTCTGGCTGCACTTCCACCAGGACAGATCTGTTAGTTGTTTTAGCATGCTATGGTACTCTTTAACATTCTTCTCCAACACTACAAATCAACATCAGCTCTTCTTTGGTCTTCCTTATTCATTGTCCAGCTCTCACATGCATAAGAGACAATTGAAAACACCATGGATTGGGTTAGTTGCACCAGAGTCTTCAAGGAGACATCTTTGCTCCTCATCATCTGAAAAAAGGCTTTTGCAGCAGATTTGCCCAACACAATACCTCATCTGATGTCTTGATTGATGCTTCTATTGGTGTCGATTGTAGAGCCAAGTCATATGAATCCTTGACAACGTCCATCTTTTCTCCATCCACCATAAAGCTGTTTTTTGGATCAGTTGTGAAGATTTTTCTTTTCTTTATATCAAGTTATAATCCATTCTTCTCAATGTTATCCACAATTTGTTATGATCCTCTCAATCAAATGCTTTTGCATAGTCAATAAAGCATAAGTAAGCATATTTCTGGTATCCTTTGCTTTCAGCTAAGATCCTTCTGATATCAGCAACTATATCCCTTATTCCACATCCTCTTCTGAATCCAGCTTGCATTTCTGGAAGCTCCTTGGCAATATACTGCTGCAATCGTTTTTTAATTATTTTCAGTAAGATTTTACTTGCATGTGATATTAATGTTATTGTTCAATAATTTCCACATACTGTGGGATCACCTTTCTTTGGAATGGGTACAAATATGGATCTCTTCCAGTTAGTTGTCCAGGTAGCTGTCTTCCAAATATCTTGGCATAACTGAGTTAGTACCTCCAACGGGGCATCTGTTTGTTGAAGCATGTCAATGGATATCCCCTCAATTCCTGGAGCTTTGCTCTTCACCAATTCCTTCAGTGCAGCTTTGACTTCTTCCTTCAATACCATTGGTTCTTGATCTTATGTCACCTCCTAAAATGGATGAACATCGACCAGGTCTTTTTGGTATAGTGACTCTGTGTACTTCTTCCATTTTCTCTTCATATTTCCTGTATCATTCAATATTTTGCCCATAGAATCTTCCAATATTGCATATTGCATATTGCTTTTTTTTTCCTCTGTTCTTTCAGCTTGAGAAATGCTGAGTGTGTTCTTTCCTTTTGGTTCTCTAACTCCAGGTCTTTGCACATTTCATTATAGTAATTAATTCTGTCTGCTTAAGCTGCTCTTTGAAATCTGTTCAGCTCTTTTATCTTGCCATTTCTTTCATTTGCTTTACCTACTCTCCTTTCAAGGGCAAGTTTAGAGTCTCATTTGACATCCATTTTGGTCTTTTATTCCTTTCCTGTCTTTTTAGTGACCTCTTGCTTTCTTCATGGATGATGTTCATGATGTCATCCCATGAGTCCTCTGGTTTTCAGTCATTGGTGTTCAATGCATCAAATCTGTTCTTTAAATGATCTCTAAATTCAGGAGGGATATTATCAAGATCATATTTTGTTTCTCGTGTACTTGTTTTAATTGTCTTCAACTTCAACTTGAATTTGTATATGAGCAGTTGATGGTCTGTTCTACAATCAGCTCATGGCCTTGTTTTGGCTGACGATATTGAACTTCTCCATCACCTCTTAACACAGATGTAGTCATTCTGATTCCTGTGTATTCCATCTGGTGAAGTCCATGTGTATAGTCATCGCTTATGTTGTTGAAAAAAATGTATTTGCAATGAATAAGTTGTTGATCTTGCAAAATTCTATCATGCAATCTCCAGTGTTATTTTCCAATTACTGTTAATTTTTCTATGTTGTTGTTGTTATGTGCTATCAAGTCGGACCCAATTCATAGCAACCCCTCCTTGGGTTTCCGAGGCAGTATCACTACAGGAGTAGATTGCCCCATCTTCCTTCCAAGGAGTAGCTGGTGAGTTTGAACTGCCAGCCTTCTGGTTAGCAGTCAAGTGCCTTAGGCACTACACTACCAGAGCTCCTACCTTTTCTATAGTCCTTCAAAAATGACCCCATTCTTTGTATCATCTTATTCTGCTACAAAGAACTCTGGTGGTGTAGTGTCTAAGACATTTGACTGCTAACCAAAAAAGTTGATGGTTCAAACCTACCAGCCACTCTGCAGAAGGAAGACTAGGCAGTCTACTTCATAAAGATTTACTGCCTCGGAAACAGAAAGGGAATCGCTATGAGTTGGAATTGACTCCATGACAGTGAGTTTGTTTGTTTGCTTGTTTTTGTTTTTATTCCATCACAGGCAACCTTTTGAATGAAACTAGTAGCCATTGGGATGTATAAATCCTTAGGAAGTACCTTCGATAGTTTGGTTCCTCCCACCATTTTGTTTGCTGGTTTATATGACATCCTTCAATTTTCCATTGATCTTGTTCAGAGGAGGGGGTAGCTCTTTGATATAATTATACGTGATGCCACTTTCCTTCCCTGTCCTTCCCTTAATTCTCAATCCAAAGTTAATATAAGGGGATATTTTGTTAATTACAACAAATCTCTCATTGATTCTTTAAAAAGAATGTATATTGGGGTGATACCTTTTATTTTCAGTTTCTTCAACACATAACATTAGTCTAAATTCTGACATTTGTCATTTCCTGTTTTACACAGGTAATAGGCTGCTGCCTTGAAATTTGTGCAACAACTTTGATCTAAAAAAGCAATCATATATTCTTTTCTGATAGATTTGATTTCATATTAAAAGTATAATAATGTAGGTGTTGATCCGGAAGAATTACTGGTCTGTTCCCAGGCCCCATACATAATTAGGTTGTGGCATCAGGATAAAACTTGAAACCCAATTAAGTACCTCTTCTTCTGGAGCTAACTTTATTATTGCCTTATTATTTGCAAACATGGGTGTTATAAATGGTGATTGAGAGGTTACAATTGGAAGAAGATGACTTCTAACTATTTAATCTTGAAATTTTTGGGAACCTATGTGAACTACTTTTAAATGAGTTGAATTCCTATTTTGTTTAGTTCTTTTCACTAAATATTCCTGTATAGAAGGTCTGAGCAGCTACTTTGGTATCCTTGTCAGCTAATCTATTTCTGTTTACTTCCTTTGTTTATATTTATATGCCTTGTTTGGGTTCATGAGATTGTATTTTTATCACAGCTATTTCAGAATATAGTAAACAATGTTCCAGCAACTTGGCCACCAAGGTATCATTTTTCCAGGTGGTCACAAATAAGTTAAAATCCCCTTTGTTTCCATAACATTTCAAAGCCATGGTTTACTCCATATCCATAATGAGAAACAGTATGTATAATCAGTCGGCTGACTTGTGGCAACTTCCATGCTCTAATCAAGGCAATAAGCTCTGCTTGTTGGGTTGAGATTACCTCAGGGAAGGGTTCACTTTCCGATACTTTAACTGTGGTAATGACAGCATGTCCTCTTTGATACCTAGAACTAGAAGCTTCTGATTTATGTATGAGCCATCCACAAACATACAACTGAAGTGTTGGAGAGAAGAGTTTTTTGTAACTCTGCTCTAGGAGATAAAATTTTGTTGTTTAAATCAAATAATCATGATCAATGTCATCATCATTGGGATCGTGCATGAAAGTAGTTGGATTTAAACTCCTTACAGTATATAATCTAAGTTTGGGGCAACCGGAAAAAGAGCTTTGTAGGAAGTTAGTCAGCTAGCAGAAAGCTGTTGAATTGAAGTGAAATTTAAGATGACAGAAATTGCATTTGGAACATATACATTTAGATTATTTCCCAATGCAACTGCTGTATTGGGAAATAATCTAAATTTATCCACTGTTGTTTGTACCAATTTAGCATTGGGTGCAACTGCACAAAGATATGGATGATAAGCTCTGGCTACTGGATTTAATTGCATACTATAATATCCTACAGGTTACTGTCTATTTCCATGATTCTGAGTTAATACTCTGAAGACATTTACTTGCCATTCCAAAAGGAAGAGAGGGGCATCTAATGACTAGTTAGGGAATCCAAGAACTGTGGTTTGAAGTTAAAGTCCTTTAATTTGGTGATGGATTACACAACACCTTTCTTTTGTGTAGTTTGGCTTAATTTATAGATTAAAGTTCCTAATTCTGAAATATCAATAATTTCCCAATTTAACTGATGTCTTTTTATCATTTGGGCTATTTCAGAATTTATTCTTCCTACAAATAGTGAATCAAAACAAACTTTAGCTTCTTTGTTAATAATTTTTAACCCTGAATATTCTATAAACATTTTTGTTAACCTACCTCTATAATTATAAATTATATGCTTGGTAAAGTGGATGGTCAGTGAAAGACAGGAAGGCCCTCAATAAGATGGATTGACACAGTGGCTACAACAGTGGGCTCAGATATAGCAAGGATCCTGGAGCTGGCACAGGACTGGGCAGTGTTTTGTTCTGCTGTACATACAGTCAATATAGGTCAGAGACGAGTTGACAGGACCTACAACAACAACATTATTATTATTATTATTATTATTATTATTATTAT